>NC_139953.1:9797765-9817765 GCF_963454915.1 Gymnoscopelus microlampas
CAATATCGCCGACACAGTTTGTTTATTTTTGGACCACAATTCTTATGTGAGACGATTCTAAGATGACCCAATGTTATTCTCCATAGCGAAATTACTTTAAGAACCAGGGGATGGACGAGTGACGTCAGGATTTCTGTACTCTATATGTATTTGACTAGAAGTTCGGGCCGCTACGCGGCCCGAACGTCTAGCGTGACGCGTCGTTCACTTTGCAGTGCCACCTTACAGGCACCTCACAGTGTGAGAGAGAGTTTTGTGCTCTCCTAAATCCACGGCAGGCTTTGAAAGTACCCACTTCAGAAAGAGGTGACGTGCATCACCTCTCCAATGACCAAAACCCACTATGGAAGCCGTTGAACTGGTGCGATCTGACGGCATCCTAGAATTTATAGGTAGGATGTGATGTCATGTGATGTCATGCTGTCGTGAGATTACGTCACACTGGCGTTGTCATCGTGATGTCAGATTACGTCACACCGTCACACTGGCGTCGCATGTGTCAGGCGTCAGAGCCCATGTGGTACGCCACTTAACCACTCGGCTAACAGCACCCCTCGCCCCACGCATGCTTTACAGTAAATCTGTGTATGCGCATGCATGTGTTTCGTGCAGGCATGCGTGTGCGCGTGCGCCCTGTGTGTGTGAGAGCCCAGTGGGCCGGAGGTGGCTGTAGCGTGCCGTAGCGGGGCCAGCGGCGTTGACAAGGCGTAGGCTCTGGCCAACAATACCAGCCTTCTGTGAGACTGCAGCGGAGGGGCAGGAAATACTGAGCAGGGCATGGGTGGGGGGGTGGAGGAGGAGGAGGAGGAGGGGACAGAGGGTGGTGGTGCTGCTGGTGGTGGTGGTGGGTCAAGGGTGCAGGGGCGCCAGGTCAGGTCAAAACACCCTGGGAGACCAAGCCTGGGAAACACTGGGGAGAGGAGAGGAGAGGAGAGGAGAGGAGAGGAGAGGAGAGGAGAGGAGAGGAGAGGAGAGGAGAGGAGAGGAGGAGAGCTGCAGTTGCCCGGTGGTGTCCCGTGCCGAAAATGGACGATCTATAAGCTCACAGGGTGTCGCATTTGTGACACGTTGTGAGCTATACTCTTGTCAACCTGACGCACCGATTTTGTCATAATACGTTTATGCTCAGAACGTTAGCATTGTGAGCTTGTAGATCAGCTATTTTTGCTATTTTTGAAATAGGGCTTAAGTAGTTAAAATACGTGTTACAAACAATTAAGGAAATTATTAATAATTGTGACTATGATCATGATGAAGGAAAAAGTAACTCATCCCCCTTTTAGCTATAGTGGAGCCAGAAGTGTTGAGTAAACCAAACAGCTGAATCGGAGAGATAATCTTGGGAAAACTTCCCACCAGCATGCTGAGATGTCTATCAAACTGACCTGATCTCAGATCCCTGGCCCTCTATCACTCACTGTACTGTATCTCTCTCTCCATCATGGTACTCAACAATGACCGCCTCTCACCAGCTAAAAGAATAACACTCTTTCATTGGAGGAACGTACAATTATGCTTTTCTCTCTGCCGAATGCTTTATTTCATGCTTTTACCCCGATCCTTCATATTTCTATTCCTCTGTCTCTCTCTTGTCCTCTGTGTGCGGCGTTTGAGGAGATGCTGCAGTCAGAGTTCAAAATGATAATTCAATTAAAGAGCAACTCTGCACACACATGCACACGCGCGCACACACACGCACGCACGTACACACGTACATGCACACTTACAAAAATCCCCCTCATTGTCAGAGTGAAGGGGCAGCAGCACGAAAGCAGGTCTTCTCATGCTTTGTATTTATAGACACTGATGGGAGAGCAGAGATGGGACTTTTTCTTTGTGCGTACATGCATAATATGTTTGTTATGCAGTGGTGCATAGTAACTAAGTACATTTGCTCAAGAACTGTATACTTTCAGCAGGTTTCTAGGGACTTTTACTTTACTTGAGTAGCCTACTTCCATTTTTCAACATGTTTATACCCCCACTCCTCTACATAAGAGGTAGATATTGTGCGTTTTACTCCACTACAATTATACCTCTTAAACCCTATTTTATTTATTCATAAATTACTGATGCACAAGCTCGTAGATCAGCTATTTTCAGAAAGAAATAGACTTAGTTTTACTTTGATACTGTAAGTCGATGTTGATGCCAATACCTTTGCCTTTTACAGTATTTTTATATTGTGCTATTGCAACTAAGTACTAAGTAAAAGATCTAAGTACTTCTTCCATCACTGGAGAGAAGAGATCATGTGTAACGCCCGGGAATCAAACCCGGGTCTCCCGCATGGAAAGCCAACATCTTAACCACTATAGCCTAAAGGGGAATTCCCCCTTGGCTGGGGGAGATATTAGGCTTTTTGGTCATCAGGCAGAGTCTCTGAGCCAATACTGCTACACATGCATAATATGTGTGTTATGTGTACACACATGAACATGGGTGGGACTGTGTGTGTGCGTCATAGTCCTGTGTGTGTGTGTGTGTGTGTGTGTGTGTGTGTGTGTGTGTGTGTGTGTGTGTGTGTGTGTGTGTGGAACATAGGGATAGAGGAAGGTTGTTTAAGGTCTGATATTCATAAATTGCTTCAGTGCAGACAAAGACACAAAAACAGGAGATCAACAAATCACTGTAAAAGAAAACACATGACATTTTCCTGATTCTTAAACAAAATGTAAAAATATTGTCATTCACAAAATATTGTAATTTAACAAATATCTAAAAGCTTGTCTACAATGAAAAGATAGTAGCCTATGGTATAATAAGGATAGCGATAGTTTTAGGTGAGCGTGGGTGGGTACTGTATGTATCCCTACAGTTACTATGGTGTCTGTTTATGTGTATAATATCTGTGAGCACGTATGTATTTGTGTTTATACATGTGTACTTTACTTACTTGTACATAGTATGTGTTTTATTTGTCATGCTCAAGCGAGTGGCAGCTAAGGGGTGTATTCCATTGTTTTTGTCTTTAATTTGCAATTAATGCAACAATGTATTTTGTTTTTGACTTTGACTCAATTTTTTGTCTCTTATAAAATCCAAATAAAAGGTTTTAACAAAAACAAGATATACAATACAAAATTGCATACTTTGTCTGTGTTAAACTACACATTGTCATCAATATCAAGCTGTCAAAGCAGAGGAATGAATTCTAATTTTAAACTTCAATAGTCTTCATTCACTCATTCGAGTGCCACGTATACAATTAAGCCCAGTTCAGACCAAAGATTTACGACCAAACAAAACCGTTTTAAGGCCAATTTATACTTTTTTTTAATACAGCGTCAAATAGCCGGTCTTCAAGCTCACACCGTGTTGCATAATGCAGAAAAAAACGTCACAGCAGTCTAAATGACCCCTAAGTTAACGCCTCGTTTCTATATGCTGTTGCGGTGCGAATGTATGTGAGTCAACCAGGGGTCATTCCTATGGGAACCTCTGTGATTAATGTGTTTACAAAATTATTTACGCTATATTTTCATACAGAATTGGCCTCAAGTAGCTACATTTAAAAAAAAATACTTTTGCAACGGATGATTCATGATTTCATAGAGCTCATATTGTGTGCCAGGAAACAGAAGAAGACACTGTTTAATTAAATTAAGTCTCTGTAATTATTAATTAATTTGATATACAGTATAGAACACTTTTCATGGTACCCAAGTGTGTTGGGTACCACATTTTCAATTTACATGAATTGAAAATAATCTTTTTGATTAGTTTGCAAAATAAAAGCATTTCCTTGCATTGAACACTAGAGAGAATATTGCATAATATTAAACAGAATTACAAATATCACATGAAAGTGTGTATTAATCGTGCCCACTGCCCCTAATACTGTAGATGGGGTAAATGCAGAGTACAAATTTCACATATACAGTATGTGCAAATGTAAACCTTTCCCTTTGGTTATGTGGAAACGAGGAGCTAAGCCTATATAGTTGGTGTGCAACAGTGGCCCATGCACCAACGTCCAAAACACGTCATTAATATTTTCTAAAAAACAAAGCATCATAAATCATCATTGATGCGATAGTGCGTCAGCGAAGTGAACCAACTCATCCAAACATAATCTACCAAAGCAGTGATTACGATGGAAATCTCAACACTAATGCCTCCATTGTCAGCCAGTGGCAAAGAGAAAACAGAACGCGCTGAATGAAGTCTTTCATAGTGCTCGATTGGTGCAGTATGGCTCTAAAACTGGTAAAGCCGCATGTTAACGCTGCGTGCGGTTGGTTCTGCTTTGTCAGTGGATTCGAAACTCACCGGTGGTTTCTGGGCTTCACTCACAAGGCAGCTCCTGATCTATACGGCTCATGGGGTGGATTGGCACCTAGAGAGCCTGAATTGTACCACAAAAGATTACAGGTAAGATTACGATAACTGCTGTATGTGTCTATGGACAGGACCCTGAACTCACAGCATGCTTCCACTGTGAGATAAATATGTACAATTTGTGAGATAGTGGGCATTAAACTATTTACATCATGCCAAAACCCTTTACTTAAGGCTCTATACTAGGTAAACGGTGCATTTATAGAGCGCCTTTACTATGTGTATTTGCATAGCGCCTTTACATTCACCCATTCACACACACACACACACACACACACACACACACACACACACACACACACACACACACACACACACACACACACACACACACACACACACACACACACACACACATTCACTCACTGATAAAGGAGGAAACCAGCTACCAACCAGCTCAGTGGACAGTGTTTGTCATGAGACTGGGAGGTCGGGGCTCGATCCCAGGCCGGGTCATACCAAAGACTATGAAAATGGGACCCAATGCCTGCCTGCTTGGAACTCAGCATCAAGGGTTAGATTGGGGGTAAGTCCCTACGACATACTAGCATCATGTCCAGGGGGTGTACTTGTACATCATGGCTGTGGGATGTATTTGTACATTAAGCTGCCTTCCGCTACACAAACAGGAGATAGGCTCCTGCCCTATGGCCACATGGCTCGGCAAGGCCACTTTGACACTAACCCAGAAGTGCCCAGGTATCGTATCGAGAGTCCTGAGCCAATGTCATCCCCCCGTTTCCTCTACACCACATCTCTTCCCTGAAAATAGCAGATCTACAAGCTCACAACATGTGTAGATATACACTAATTGATCTCAGAATCATAGGAGCACCATATTTCTGGAGGAAACTCTGACAAACAGTGCCCAGAGATGTGACTCAGCATTCTTCCTAGCAACCACCACAAAAGGACCATTTTGTTGTCAGTAAACATCTGAATAGGTTTTTTCGTGACTTTGCACGACGTGTTTCCCCCAAAAGATGATTTACTTTGTCACCATTAATTCTTTAATTGTTGCTGTCATTTTATGTCTTTTGAACTATGTCATTTTAACAGCAAAGCTCTTCTAATCACGACAAGGCACCCAAAACAGCACAACGGCTGTGTGTGTTATTGCTGGGAATCAGGGCATCTCTGGGATGACGCCCATGTTTGTCCACTTCTGGTTCCATAATGTATTCTCTATTCTGAATTTGGCTTACATTTAACTTACATACTGTAGGTGCTTCTCATTGGCACACCCTGGATACAGCAATTAAATGAATAACTAATTTAAATATCTAATTACATCTTGGCTCTTGGTGAATCAAGTAGCATAAATATATCATGTTTTATTTATTTTATGCTGTGTTGTTGTATCTTGTTTTATTCAATATCATTGTGTGATGTTTTGTTGTGTAAATCGTTTTTATTTATTATAGCTGACTCACTGCCACTCACGTGGATTGCCACATTTTTGTTGACCACAATGGAAATAAAAGTCCTGCACTTTATTGTGTTCTATCCTCAAATTGCTTTTTAAGCAACATGTATGATTTGGGGGTTATTTGCAATTCAAATGAATTAACAAAACTTAACAAAAGCCATAGAATGAAATGAAAGACATGTCTTTTTAGCCATTATATTATGCCACTAGCATATTTAAAAACAATCCTCAAGGGCCACCAAATCCCACCTCCCCACAACAATATGTACAATATATATTTAATTTATAAGAATAATATACATATAAGAATAATATATAACAGTCATTTCTATATTATTAAAAATAAATTAATGTTTAGCATGAATGATTTTAAATTGGATTTATGCCTAGTTGCACACCAGTGTTGCGCACTGATAATAGTGACGTTTGTACGGCTATCTTCCTTGCGTTTTATTATTTCATATTTTTCTCCGCCTATCAGTTCAAAGAAATTCTTTAATTTGATGAACTTATGAAAGCATATTTTTCATACATATACAATTATACATGTAGGTACAACGTTTTTTTCATCCATGGCCCACCTGTAATTATGCGATGGACCACTAGTGGTCCGCGGGCCACAGGTTGAGAAACAGCCGCGGTGGTCTTGCAGGCTGCTATCAAGCTGCAGTACGTCGTTCTGGTCACACTCTGATATGCTTAGTGAGGACAGGGGAATTTCCCAGGAGCTCAGCTCTAAACACACACACACACACACACACACACACACACACACACACACACACGCACACACACAGATGGAGATAAAGCACTGGGAGAGTTGGGGGAGTTGGACATCAGCTGATCATGTGAGCGTGCAGTGTGTGTGTGTGTGTGTGTGTGTGTGTGTGTGTGTGTGTGTGTGTGTGTGTGTGTGTGTGTGTGTGTGTGTGTGTGTGTGTGTGTGTGTGTGTGTGTGTGTGTGTGTGTGTGTGGTGCTGACATTTCTGTCACATTCTAGAGGAGAGAGTGGGTGTGGGAAAGACCTGGCCCCCCCACCTTGAAACACACACACACACACACACACACACACACACACACACACACACACACACACACACACACACACACACACACACACACACACACACACACACACACACACACACACACACACACTGCATGCACACGGACAGACACACAGACATACAGTAGAGACACAAACACACACGTTGCGGCCCCCCATCAGAGGAACGTGTGAGGTCAGGCTGCCACAATGAGCCTGCTTCACACTGCTAAAGAGAACCCTTGTAAGGAGGAGGACCACTTAGCATAAACAGGAATATCTGAACGGTTCTCTCTCTTCTCCCTCTCTCTTTCTCTCTCACAAAAAATGTGAATAAATGGCGTAATGGCGTATAACTTTGGGAAACGTGAAAGTCCCTGTGTAAGTCCCAGCATATCAGTGCCAATAGTCAAGTCAATTGCTGTTTGATTGGCCAACCCACTAAGCCTGTGGCAAAAATCTACTTCTACAATCCATGAATATGTCAATGGTGCCAATTTCAGATCAGTTGGCCAACCGACTGAAGAGGAAAATGCGAAATGCGAGAATGAACACCATTCACACATTTGGAATAAAAAATACTTTATCAGTCCTTGCCTGGGAAGATCGGCTTTGTCACTCCCTCCTAATGCCAATGGCCGATGATTTCAAATTGATTTGGTTCAGTCGTTTGTTCATTGTTTGATCTGTCACGCATATAAAGCTACACAGGCAGTTGGGGCATCAGTCAGGAAATGGTATCGTCATCCTGTTCAATAGGGTTGCTGACTCCATGTGGTGATTTGGAAGTTGGGCACTCATCTGTGATTTCCCACATTCACAGAGATCAGTGGCAGACACTCCAGTCATACGCAGATAGAGTTGGGTCTTAGCAGCTCCAGAGAGAAATCTATGGGCATTCTGTGGGGTCGCACCCAGAAGGACTGGCTAAAGGAGAGTTGACCTTCCTCAATGATCGACTCAGTCCACCATAGAGAGCAAGTGCATGTGAATGGGTGAAGAGGGACTCTCAGACACTCACAACAGAGCACCAAAGTCTGACGCAATTTACACATCCTAGGTTTGTCTACCTGGTTTGCGGTTTTCCACCCCCATTCTGAATCCCCACAGACGTATTTAATATCGCGTCAAATAAGAACTGTGTTCCAAAAATAAACAAATGACCCCGGCGGTTTTACTCTTATGGATATGAAGCATCAACTGACGGTGAGAAAACGATAATATTACTTCCGCCAAATTAGTTAAATTTTCGCCAGAAACAGACTGCATCAAATATAAGTGACTGACCATCATAAACGATACAGAACCTCCTCCCTGACAATATCGCCGAGACAGTTTGTTTATTTTTGGACCACAATTCTTATATGAGACGATTCTAAGATGACCCGATGTTATTCTCCATAGCGAAATTACTTTACGAACCTGGGGATGAACGAGTGACGTCAGGACTTCTGTACTCTATTAGGAGTGAGTTCACAAATATGCTAATAAACTTCCTCAGTCCCTGCATACGCCAGTGGTCAATAACCATGTGCAAGTTCAGATTGATTGGTCAACCCCCTGAGGAGACAAATGGATGAGGACAGACTGAAGGATAGAGTTTGTTTTCTTCATTTCACAGTACTCTCTCTCTCTCTCTCTCTCTCTCTCTCTCTCTCTCTCTCTCTCTCTCTCTCTCTCTCTCTCTCTCTCTCTCTCTCTCTCTCTCTCTCTCTCTCTCAACCCAAAGCTAGTCGAAGGCCCTGACAGATAATACAGTGTAATGATTGGAATCGATGTGTTTAGTGTGGAGATGGATTGGATAGATACGTGCCAAAGTAACTTCATTCCAATTCTAACTACTGAGGAGAATTGAAAGGGATTTATTCAATCCACCTACAAAAACTAATGTTGAGGTGCCTTTGAGCAAGGCGCCTACAGTAACTCCCCAATTGTACCAGTGCAGATGTGACTAATGTTGCTTTTCCACCGCATGGTACCGACTCGATTCGACATCGGCCAGAGTCAAATTGATTTGAGTAGGTACTAGGCACAATGGAAACAAGTCCCCAGAACTTGTTTGTGTTATCCTTTTAGCTTTAACTGTCTTATGTACCATGTGCTGTTTACATTTCGGACTAATAAAGTATTCAATCAATCAAAAACTCCCGGGGGCAAACATTCAGCGAAAATAGCTTATCTACAAGCTCACAACGATTCGCGATGCGACGTGCTATGAGCTTGTAGATCAGCTATTTCGGGCAAAGACATTTGGAGGGGAAAAAAGGAGTGCATCTAGTATATAGCCCTGGGGGACCCCAGTCAACTAAGTATAGGCTTCTGGATTTAAGTGGTTAAAGAGGGTGCACGCATGTGGATGTCTGTCTGTCTGAATTTTCAGACTGGGTGTTAGCTCTGATAACCCCAGGCTAGACTGGAGATACAACCACACAAGTACTCTGGACGAGAGAGATAAGAGCTGGGACTGGAGGAGATCTAGAACACCTCTCTCTCTCTCTCTCTCTCTCTCTCTCTCTCTATCGTTCTTTTTCTCTGTCTCTCACTCAGCTGTAAGTGAATAACCAACTTTTTTTAGCACAATGCCAGGGCAAAGCTGCAAACTGAAATTATACTAAAAGTGGACTAAAATATTGAATTAGGCTACCTGCCCTACTGTGTGGAGGGGTGTTTGTGCGTAAGCGTGCGTGTGTGTGTGTGTGTGCGTGTACGTGTGTGTGCGTGCGTGTGTGTGTGCTTGTGTGTGTGTGTGCGTGCGTGCGTGCATGTGTGTGTGTGTTGGGTGTGGACAGCCTCTACATTCCAAGGTGTGATCGGAGGTTGACCTGCTGACAGGTATGTTCCAGTCCCTGGATCTCTGCTTTAGACACCTCACACACACACACACACGCACACGCACGCGCACGCGCACGCGCGCACACACACACGCGCGCGCGCACGCACACACACACACACACACACACACACACACACACACACACACACACACACACACACACACACACACACACACACACACACACACACACACACACACACACACACACACACACACACACACACACACCTCCCAAGGAAGCCCGTGCATCGCTGAGTTTGTGAGACGTCCGTGTGGACGTGTGACAGATTAGAGGGTCATGTCGTGCCAGCAGTCTGTCACCTTCTTCTACGATGACTCCTGCTCTCCACGGTTCCCCTTAATTCGTGCTCCTCCATCCAATCTCCACCTCTCCTCCCATTTTCTTCTCTTCTTCCTCCTCCTCCTCCTCCTTCTACTCCTTCCACGTCTGACCTCTCTTCAGTTTGTTATATCCTCCTCACGCTCTCCTCTCTCCTCTTGTCTTTGTTTTCCTTAATGTCTAAAGTCTGTCCATGCTTGACATTCCTCTTCACCTCCTGTCCGTATACTCCTTCCACCTGTTCTCCCTCATATCTCTGTCTGTGAGAGGAGAGGAGAGGAGAGGTCAAGTGAGGAGGGAAGTGACTCTCAGCACATGACTGATAATCTGTTAAACTGTGTGTGTGTGTGTGTGTGTGTGTGTGTGTGTGTGTGTGTGTGTGTGTGTGTGTGTGTGTGTGTGTGTGTGTGTGTGTGTGTGTGTGTGTGTGTGTGTGTGTGTGTGTGTGTGTGTGTGTGTGTGTGTGTGTGTGTGTGTGTGTGTGTGTGTGTCGTTTTACTACAGGACCCCATGGTTGAAGAGAGACAGAGGACAGAGATATTTAGACTCGAGCAGATACTTCACCAATGTTATCATGTCTAAATCCCTCTATCCTTCACGTGTCAAGTGGAGCTTCGGTGAGTTGTTCAAGGGTAGGCCACTACAGAGATGAGTATTACTCGTTCAGTTTCCGACCTGTGTGTCGCAGAACTCTGACCTGTGACCTTCTGGACACAAACACACTGGTATAACGTCTCCAGTAGGTCACTATACCTCCCAAGGGAGTGCGGTGGCCGTCTGAAGCTATGGAGATCCGGTTGTCCAGAACCACTGACCCCGACTGATACATGCACATATATGGACATATACTTTTACAGTTTTGGAGTTGCTTGATTGAATATTCAATGTATTTTGATATAAAAAAAAGAAATTATTGTTCGGCTCACATTGTCATTGAAATGCATTGACCAGACGTGTGACCAGGTTTGGCGAGAACACTCATGCACAAACCTGGGCACACAATAAACTGTGTGAGCGACACTTTTTTTGGTGGGTTCCGAGCGCTATTCTGCGTTCACACTGGCAGATGCAAAAGATACAAAGACTACTAAGCTACACAGCATATTTGTATATCTTTGTATCTTTGCTGTTTGGCTGTTGGCTTCCTTTGAAAAAGAATGGTAGCCTGTATCTTTGTTGCTGCCAGCGTGAATGCAGCATTGGACTAATAGGCTCTATGCACAGCAGCCATATTTGGAATGAATTGGGCCCCTTCCTCACTTACTTCACAGGTGTTACCAATGATACTAATTAAGGCTCTGTTCCATTTAGTGTGGCACAGTGGTTGTCTTATTTTCAAGGACCCCCATAACTCTGAGAGTGTACAAATGGAACCAAATGGACCCGGTTCCATTTGTACACTCTCAGAGTTACACACCCACCATAAAGGGGCCATTTGGGAACCAAAATGGAGTGTTTCTAGTGAGCCAACATGCACAATATCACCCTGACCAGAATGGAACAGAGCCTTCATTAGTATCATTGATAACACCTGTGAAGGAAGTAAGAAGAGGCCCAATTTCTTTCCAATATGGCTGCTGTGCATAGAGCCTATTGAAGACACACATCCTTGGTTCTGGTGACTGATATTGTCTCCTAATGCGTGAGGGGCCACATTACTTTTTTCCTTTACTCATTAATTTGTTTCATTTATTTTCATTTTCAAAAAAAGAAAAGAAAAATGAAATTGAAAAAACACCGCCCCCTTACACATTAAGGACAACATCAGTCACCGGAACCAAGGATGTTGTTTGGGCGTTTTCAATATAATCCAACGTGGTTTAAATGACGTTTGAAGTTACAATGCATGGGTTTATATAGGAAGGGGGCGTGTCTGAGCAATTGAATTCAATCAAGGAACTTAGAAACTGTCTGGGGTGCACACAGAAGTCAGAGAAGACGTTATTAAAATGACCCCAGAAGTGTTTTAAAGTTAAATACCCCTTCAAGGTGGTTCGGGCGTCTGGTATGGATGCCTATACTGGGCATCTGTCTAGAGGGAGTTCTTTGTGGCACGAAGAACCCCCGATGGGAGGTGGCCATGGGGCAGACCAAGGACTAGATGGGCGATTATACCTCCATGCTGGCCTTGGAACACCTCGGGAAGTACACAATGTCGTTTCAGTTTCAGTTGTTTTTATTTTACTGAACTAAAATGTGTTCATCTAGTTTTAATTGACTTTTGTTTAGTTCTAACAACCTGTCCCCCACACACACGGCCACACACATGCAAAAACGCACACACACACACAAACAATCTCTCTCACACGCGCACACACGCACGCAAACACACACACGCACACGCACACGCGCGCACACCCACACACACACACGCATTGTACTCATTGCCCCGTTCCTCCGCCACTCTTTCTGCCTCTCTTCCTGACAGGAAGTTGGTGCTCATGTTGGTGGCCGTATAGCGGAGCACCTGCGGGCAGTAATGTCCTCCCCGGGGGGGACGTCTGGCCGTTTCTTTTATCACAACAATGAAGTATTGTATGAAAGAAAGGCCATTATACTCTCAGATACCGGACACTTACAGTCCATAGACGTTTATGAGTTGTGGAAGTGAACTAAAGAAGTGACAATGGCTGCTGTGACTTTGGCAGCCGCTTCGTCCATTAGAGAGACTAAAGAATTAGCTGAACGTACTACTAGACGAAACCCTGCAACACAAGAAGTATCTGCAGAACTAATCAGTGGTGGTCAAAGTCAAGCTCAGTACTTGAGTCAAAGTATACTCCTGGTCAGATGTTACTCAACGACAACTGAATGTTGCTCTGTCAAATTTGTACTTACTGGAGTACTTAAGTATTCAAAAGTATATGCTTTAAAAAACGACTTGAGTAGAGTGTTCAAATGGAACCAAATGGACCCGTAAGGGTCCATGTTCCATTTGAACACTCTCAGAGTTACAGACCTGTTATGGTCATTCAGGGCTAGTTCTCTATGTGTTTCTGGTAATATTATTGTCCACTCATTTTGTAAGTCCGTGGCAAAAATAGAATTTTGACAAAAATGACCACCACAAGCCATCATGGTGGTGACCTCTGGCCACATGTTGTGGGCCTGTATCTGCTATTTTCACCAAAATGTTCCTGAATAGATTAGGTTAAGTGTGTGTACGTGTATGTGTATCTGAATGG
The DNA here is from genome assembly GCF_963454915.1 of Gymnoscopelus microlampas. Taxonomy (NCBI): domain Eukaryota; kingdom Metazoa; phylum Chordata; class Actinopteri; order Myctophiformes; family Myctophidae; genus Gymnoscopelus; species Gymnoscopelus microlampas. The sequence continues at coordinate 9,810,942 of NC_139953.1, forward strand.
GAGATGAATCATTCAGTTCCACAGGGTACATGATATATGATCTGGTGTGTGTGAATGTGCGCGCGCGTGTGTGTGTGTGTGTGTGTGTGTGTGTGTAGTGTGTGTGTGGCGTCCTGTGGGAGCAAGGGGCCATGCGGTGTGTGGGGGTCTGAAGGCGTCGGACGGGCGGTGAGCTGAAACCAGCCCAGAATAATACACCACTTCCTCCTATTCTCTGTGTCCACACACACACACACACACACACACACACACACACACACACACACACACACACACACACACACACACACACACACACACACACACACACACACACACACACACACACACACACACACACACACACAAACACTCACAAGAACAAGACAAACTCCGGTCATGTTCTCCTGTTCCAGCAGGATTTCCGAGTTACAGCCCGGCGTACCCCCAGATATTACACTCCTCAGACACACACACAAACACGTGCACACAAACACACACACACACACACACACACACACACACACACACACACACACACACACACACACACACACACACACACACACACACACACACACACACACACACACACACACACACACACACACACACACACACACACGCAGATATTTGTCTCAGTGGAGACACAGAGTGTTTCCTGTCATACGATGACCCGGCTTGTCCACACTGACCCCTGACACTAATAAAGGACCTCTGATATCATAAACACACACACACACACACACACACACACACACACACACACACACACACACACACACACACACACACACACACACACACACACACACACACACACACACACACACACACACACACACACACACACACACACAAACACACACACACACACACACATACAGTGGAAATTGTGAACTGTGTATTACAGTATTGTTTTGGTCTCTTGGCCTCTAATACTGTATGCGCTGGCCAATGATATTACGATAAACGACACAGTAAAATCCTCAAGTTTAATTTAACTCAGAGATTGTACAAATGTAACCAAATGAAGTTCCATTTGGGTACAACTTTTAACCGTTTGGTTACAACATGATTACATTTTGTACACTTTCTGAGTTACAAATGGATAAATGATCATCGAGGATTTTACTGTGCATGGAGTGTTACAAACCCCAATCTATTACATTTTAAATTTGAGTTCAACACGTTTTTTTCCCCACCATTTTGCTTATTTATTTATTTATTTGTAGAAGTTGTTCAAGTACAACAACTGGAGATAAATTGCAAAAGGCCACTTAGTTGTCTTAAGCTTCTATTTGCTGTCATAACAGAGCAGTCTTGTGTGTCTCTATGAAAGTTAACTCACTGAAGTAAACTCAAATGAAAGCTAAAACCTTTAATTTCATTTACTTCTTTTTTTTTGGCCACATTTCAGTTTGTTTTGCCACTTTCCTTGGGAGCTGAAACATTGTCCTTGTTTGTTGTATTGATGGCAAAATTGTGTTCTTGACTTCAGAAAATAAGAATCAGGTTGATGTAATGGCGGCCATATAAGAGGTCTTTCAGGTTGACACTTTCATGCATGGGGATTGTAGGAACACAGAGAAACAGAGAGAAAGGGGAATACTGTTGTCTTTAGACTGTGATAATAACCATCAACAATAGGCTCTGTGCTAGCCTCGCGTAGCCAGACTATATCACTGCGTGGATATAAGTCTGGTGCTTCTATGAGGACGTTTTTTTTCCAAGGGGGCGGCGGGATCAAAACAATGACTCTCGACGCAATTGGTTAGACCTACAAACCAACTACCAATTACAGTCTCCCATATTTGAATATTTGAATGCTGGGCCCTAATTGGTCACCCCCGTCTTCTGGAGCAGGAAATGGATTCTCTATGGAGCGGTGCCAGACCCAAATCGCAGAGTGCTTTTTTTTTTTGCACTGGCAGATTCGTCTTTTTGATTGATTGATTGATTGATTGAAATTTTTATTAGGCAAAAGAATGTAAAACAACACAGTTACATTTATAAAGCTTTTGTCTAAAAGGTCCGGCCAAAAAAGTCCTTGCGGGCTTGTTTCCATTGGGGTCCTTGAATTAATTTCATAGACATATATAGTAGCAACCAAACAGTTCAAAAATCAACATAAGAATACAGAGGGGAAAAAAATATATACCATTATGTACAAAAAAGGTCATGGGAAAATAATGAAATATATACAAAACAAAACATGATCAAAATAAAAATAAAAAGTGTGTACAAAAAAGGGGGAGGGGGGGGGGTCGTCTGTCTACAGGGAAACTGGTACTAGCTCCTCTTTAGGCCTCCAGAAAGATGAGTTTTTAGGGCTGTTTTGAATGAGCCCAGCGAACTGCATTTTTTGAGGGATGGGGTTAGACTATTCCATTCCTTGGTGGCAGTGCTATAGAAGGAGAATTTGCCCATGTTTGTTTTATGGGTGGGTGTTACCAGATTGTTGTTTACGCTCCCTCTAGTTTTGTGACTGTGGGTGTCACTAACTTTTTCAAGGTACTTATACAGATATGCAGGTATAGGGGGCATTTCGGGCAAATCTGCATTTACAATTTTGAAGACCAGTCCCATTTTTAATTGTATAACCCTGTCTTCCACCCTGAGCCAGCCTAGGCTGGCAAAGTGAGTGGGAGAGAGGTGGGTCATGGGCCCCAGTCCGAGAAGTAGTCGAATCAGTTTGTTTTGGGAGGTTTGAAGCTTAGTCTTCAGTGACACTGAGGTGTTGGAGTACCAAGAGGAGCTAGCATAGTCAAAAAGGGGCTGAATCAGGGCCCCAGAGAGGGTCCTGAGTGCCTGAGGGTTGACAAAAGAGGAAACTCTGCCCATAAATCTGGTTCTCTGGTTTACTCCTTTGAACACCTTTGTTGCCATGCTTTCACCTGTCAGGTGTTTGTCAAGAATACATCCCAAATAGGTAATCTCTTCTTTGCTAGTGATGATTGTGTCATCGACTTTGACCTTGAAGTCATTTACCTTCATTTTACTGAGGGAATGTTTGGTCCCAAATAGGATGGATTCGGTTTTCCCAAGGTGTAGTGACAGTTTGTTATCGGTAAGCCAGGTACGGATTTTTGAGAGTTCAGAGCTGAGAGCTTCCTCGACTTGCAACTTGTCCTCACCCGAAATCAGGAGTGCCGAGTCATCAGCGAACAGGAACAGTTTGCAGTTACAGGCAGCATTCATGTCGTTAATGTATAGAAGAAACAGTAACGGCCCTAGAATGCTGCCTTGAGGAACCCCGCAGCTCACCGGGAGGGATGAGGACATGGTTCCGTTGATGTCAACCACTTGTTCTCTACCCTCCAAGTAAGATCTCATCCAATTTAGTGATGTGCAATCAAAACCAATCGCCCTCAGCTTATCAAGTAGAATTTCGTGGTTTACAGTGTCAAATGCCTTTTGGAGGTCCAGCATGACCATGCCGCAGTATTTGCCCGAGTCTACCTCACGTTTGATGTGATCGGTCTGGTCCCAGGCTAGCTCTGTGCATGACTGCAGTCCTGGCTTTCCAGAAGGTGGCAGACCCTTGTCCTGTTTCAGTCCATCTTCCTTCATTTGATTGGCTCGACAGCAGATTTGAAGCGGAATTATGAAACTTTCATGTGTTTCCGGTTCAAATTGGCTGGAGAGCCAATCAAACAAGTCTTGGGGAAAATTAACCGTAACAGGAAACGGGTATGCCACCTTCTGGAAACCCAGGACAACCACAGTTATGCACAGTAGCCTACCTTTAAGACCTGGAACGCATCTGTATTATTTTTTGATTTGAGCTAAAAAGCATTGTTTTACACTCTGGCTATTAAAAAATAGTAGATATACAAGCTCATAGCGCAGCACCAAGAGCCGCGCTACGAACTTGTAGATCTGCTATTTTTGACAAATCGTGAAAATGTGTGCAAATCTTGAATATATATTTATCTGAATATATATATATATATATTCTTTTGAATTTGTTTTACTCAAATCTTTGCTTCTGGGTGGTCCCTGGAACAAAATGTTTTGAGCTGGGAGTCGGCTGCCAAATACATTTCATTTTGGGGGTCCTTGACATGAAAAGGTTTGATTGAGCACAACTGATATAGAAACATACGTTTTTCAGAATACTGTTGGGATCTAGAAGACATTTGTAAAAATCGGCTTCCGGTCTTAATGGGTTAAATGAAATGCACATTGACGACGTCACGTGATGCTGTCCCTTTAAGAGTCAATGCCAGTTAATAATTTGTCCTACCCAGTGATGTCATCAGAAGGACATTCATTGCCATGACACAAAGAATATGAAAAGTAGCACCAATTCAAAACAAATCATTACAACCAAAATATCCAGTGAACCGCGGACAGCAAAGCGCGGGGGCCAAATCTCTCTTGGGGAATCAGTTACACTGAAGGGCTGGGGCAGAAATACAGTTCAAATCAGTATTCCATGCAAAGCGGTTGCAGAGAGTCCTAATATTTTGTATACTCTGTGTATATTTTTACCAAGCCCTGCACCCTGTCAGCCTATCAGTGGTTCCCAGGGCAGGGGAGTCTGGGAAAAGCACCGTGGAGCCGAGCCAACATCAGCATTACACGTGTTATTGTTCTCCTCCTTCTGCTCCCTTCATCCATCTCCCCCCTCTCTCTCTCTCTCTCTCTCTCTCTCTCTCTCTCTCTCTCTCTCTCTCTCTCTCTCCTCCAAACAAACCCCTCTCTCTCCCTCCCTCTCTCTACCTGCCATGTCTCTCTCTCTTTCTCTCCTCCAAACAAACCCCTCTCCCTCCCTCTCTCTACCTGCCATCTCTCTCTCTCTCTCTCTCTCTCTCTCTCTCTCTCTCTCTCTCTCTCTCTCTCTCTCTCTCGCTCTCTCTCTCAGCTTGATAGGGCCTGTTTGCTGTCCTGTATTCCTAGTCAGTCACCCTGTCCACATAAACTTTCGACCAAGCATAGGGTGGCATGGACCACCCTACACCCAACATTAAGAACATTTAAATAATATTATTAATAATAATAATAAAATAAAGGTTCATTCATAAAGTATTTTCACGTTTTGTAAGTTTGGGTCAAGGTGAGACCCCAAATTTCTCTTTTCGGTCGTGAGCTGAAAGAAGTCCAGATTTGTAGTATCTGGAGTGATACTTTTCTAACAGCTACTCATTTGCTTTCACACTCTGTTTTCTCTGTCTCTCCATCTCTGCTTCTCCCTGCATTGCTAACCCCTCCTCCCTCACAATGGGTACCAGTGGTGGAAGAAGTACTCCAATTTGTGGATCCTTGACATGAAAATGTTTGAGAACCACTGATTTGAAAGACCCCAGATCTCTGATTGTCCCGGACCCCCGTAGGGGGTCCTCAGAGTTACTACAGGGGGGCCGCCAAATCTTTGTGTGATAGGATATTTTTTTTTACACAAACCACTTGACTTGAACCCTATAGAATCCCTATTCTTAGGAGAACTTTAGCCAAAAATAGCCGATCTACAAGCTCACAACGCCTCGCGCTGCGAGGCGTTGTGAGCTTGTAGATCATCGGCTATTTTTGGAAAAGAGGTATAGTTGTAGAGGGAAAATAGAGCAGATCAAGTAAAAAAAAAAGTTTTATCTGAAACAATTTTATACAATATAGTGGGGGTCCCTACTTCATCTCTCTCTCAGCGAGGGGGTCCTTGGTCTGAAAACGTTGAAGACCCCTGGCCTATAGAAGAACCCCCTGATGAATTCTCTCAGGCAGAGCATCTTGTGACCCAGTGGTTGAAAGACATTGCCATTAGGATTATAGTTGTAATTGATTTTGAAGGAGGTTTGGGGCTTTACCAGTAAGAATGCTTGGGATGACAAGAATTCTCTGCCTTCGTCTGGGAACGATGGGGACACACCCACGCACACACGAGATGCACGAGGACGGTGAAACGCATGTCATGCTTGTGTGTGCTCATATACACAGACACGCGTGCACAAGCACGCGTGTCTGTGTATGTGCGCACACACGCACACACATTTTTACTTTACTGGAGTATTTCCCATTTTCAGTACTTTTCCTTCTACTCCACCACATCTCAGAGGCAAATATTGTACTTTTACTCCACTACAATTATTTGAAAACTTTAGTTACTAGTTACTTTTCAGATATAAATTATGATATGATGAATCATACATTAACCACTTTAACCCTATACTTTAACCCATACAGAGGCTATTTGAAAATAGCCGATCTACAAGCTCACAACGCGTTCGCATCGCAACGCATCGTGAGCTTGTAGATCTGCTATTTTCAAACATTTTTGTAATTTTACTTTTGGTACTTTAAGTACATTTTGATGCCAATACTTGGAGTATTTCTATATTGCAGTATTGGTACTTTTACGTATAAGTAAAGAATTTGAGTACTTTTTCCACCACTGCACACACGCACGCATGCAGTGCCTCGTGATGGTGAGTATGAAAAGCACCCACAGCTGCACCAATTAAGTTTCAGACAACATACAGTACTGCACATGTTTACATATTGTCAACACAATGGTTAAAGTTGCAGTAAGTGATATTTTCTTGTTGAGAATAGATCTTAGCTCTATATTCTGCCAGTTATCATTGCTATAGAGTGTTTTTTCTCTAACATGGGGTCTCACTGTCTCTCCAGCTCTTTGAGATTGAAGCCAAGCAGTACATTAAAACAGTTTATGACAAAAAAAATAAGAAAGCTTATTTTTGTGTTCTTTTGTGTTCACTCTTTAATGTTTTCTGTTAGCATATTACCGTGGCTCTGATGTTGTTGTATTGTTGTATTAAAAAACTTCTTTGTTTGTGTTTGTTGTTTGTGTTTGTATTGTACTAGAGGTTCGGCCCACATCTAGT
>NC_139953.1:10422765-10685265 GCF_963454915.1 Gymnoscopelus microlampas
TTGGTTTCACACATTCTTAAACCCATTAAGACCGGGAACGCATCTGTGTGTCATTTTTACATTTCTTTGGCTATTTTTGAAAAAAATCTAGAAGATTTGTGCAAATCTTTGAATATATATATTATCATTTTTTAAAGCGAACATTTGTAACTCTTTGCTTCTGGGGCATTCTACAAATGTCTTCTAAATCCTAACAGTTTTTGTTAGTATAATATCAGTGGTGCTCAAACTTTTTCATGTCAAGGACCTCCCAAAATTATGTATTTTGGCCGCGGACCCCCATCTGAAAATATTTGGTTCCAGGGACCCCCAAAGCAAAGATTTGAGTAAAATAATAATAATAAAAATAATATATATATATATATATATATATATATATATATATATATATATATTCAAAGATTTGCACACATTTTCACGATTGTTTTAAAAAAAAATAGCAGATCTACAAGCTCATAGTGCGGCACTCGGTGTCGCGCTATGAGCTTGTAGATCTGCTAGCTCATAGTGAGGCACTCGGTGCCGCGCTATGAGCTTGTAGATCTGCTATTTTTGAATAGCCAAAGACATCTTAAAATGACACAGATGCGTTCCATTCCCGGTCTTAATGGGTTAAATACTTGCCTTGCTGGTCCAACAATGCCTGGTCGCATTAGATTAGCAACAATTCCACGTGTTACTGGAAAAAAAACAGCTTGTTCAGCATGCGCCGGGACGGTGAGCCAATTAACCCTCCACAGCAGACACAATGACTAATCCTCTCCCCGTTATATGAATGACACATTTAGGAAGCTTAGCCCTGCTGTTGTTAGTTGAGTAATAAAAATGAAAACCAACCTTCAAAACAGTGTACCGTACTCATGACCAATCGGGTTGTTACTAGAGCCCAACCGATCCCAATTTTGGAGAGTCCTAGACCAAGGATTACCAATGTGTTGTGCCATATTTGATCAAAATGTGCAAGATCAATTCTAATCAATATGAAGAAGATATACAAAATTCAAGCAGATTATTTAGTTTACAGTCATATCATTATTTGACACTGTTGTCTTTTTATTACTTTTTTTTGTATGCCTTTTATTGATAGGATAGTAGTCTGACAGGAAATGGGGAGAGAGATGGGGGGAGATATACAGCCAAGGCCATCGGGATCGGGACTCGAACCCGCGACGCGCTGTCAGGCTACTTTGGAGCCTAGGCGCCTGGACCACTACGCCAGCGTCCAGGGCACTTTTTATTTTTTTTATAAACTACTACTGTCTCACACTCAACAGTTTTATAAGACTGCATGTACTGAATTTAAGCACGTTTATGGATGAGCGCATGTATGCATGCATGTGCATTGTGATGGCAAGTGTGTTAAATTTCCCTAACGGAACATTGGACAATAAAGTATATCTTCTCTCATCTCATCGTATAAGAATAAGTCATATTTTACCTTGAGCACTGAGGAAGGAGTACATGAGCAACTTGAGAGACTCAAAGCTCAACAAAACTTATTAAAACAATTTCTTTCCACATTATTCCCTCAGATCATGATGCAAAATGTCTCCCCTGCTCCTTGGCAGAACGTCTAGACAGATAACGATGCACGGGTTCGTTTTTTTTTCTTTTTTCGAATTGATACAATGAGCACAAGATCCTATCCGAAGCCGCTTTCATGCACATTAAACAACCGTCCAAATACCATTTGCCAACCCAAAAAGAAAGAAATATATAATTGGGCATTGAGGTTATTTTACAATGACTCTCGTCAAATACATCATTGGTTCTCAAAGTGGGGTCCGGGGACCCCCAGGGGTCCTTGTGGGGGTACCAGGCGGTCCCCAGCAAAATGTGTTAATATGGCATCACAATCATTTTTATACCTTTTATACTTTGGCTATTCAAAAATAGCAGATATACAAGCTCACCGAGTGCCGCGCTATGAGCTTGTAGATCTGCTATTTTTGAAAAATCGTGAAAATTTGTGCAAACCTTTGAATATATATATTTATTTATTTTAAGCGAACATTTGTAACTCAAATCTTTGCTTCTGGGGGGGTCCCTGGAACAAAATATTTGAGAGGGGGGTCCGTGGCCAAATACATATAATTGTGGGGGTACATCAAACTTCTCAAAACATGACAGTGTTTTTAAATGTTCCTACAGTCCATAATTCCTCTTTATGAAATGCCTTCTGTAGAAATATTGAGCAATACCGTTGGCTATATTTCATTTTTTGTTGTATATTGTATATAGTATTGTATATTTCATATACAGCCAAGATCAGCTTATTAATTGTCAACAAGCAACTAACTATGAAACTTATTTGTGCATTTGTATCCACATTCATTGTTTCTAATATAATTCCTGAAATAAACCTTTAGGCCAGGGGTCTTCCACAGGGGGTCTGGGACCCCTACACTGTTGTAAATAAATCAGTGGCCATGTAAATATCACTATTAGAAACAATTATATAAGCTCAATAAAATCAGTGAATATCATGTACGTGATTGTTTGAGTTGGACAAACCAAACTAAAAGAGTAAAAATCTAACTGTTGATTTTGAGTAAGATGTACATTATTATTTTAGTTAATGTCATGAGAATAAAATGGTATTTGACAAACTGATTATATTTATGAAATATACCCAATCTGTTTTGGTAGTTTTCCATCATAATATTTGAGAATGGAGTAATTATACAAATCAGTTTAAATAAATATAATTATTACTCATTCCAACTCAATATTCTTCATCTGTAGTAAGAATAACCTAATAAATTGAGTAGATGTCACACTGAACGTGATGACGTCAGACGCAATTCTAAATGCGCCCAAACTGCTATCCTTTATGGGAAATCTTCTTGTACCTGCTGTCAGTCCGTCGTCCAGACTTTCGCCATTGTTTCAACAAATAACAAGAGAAGAGAGCAGCAGTACTGGTGGTAAGTACATGTTAATTAAATATTGACCGTGTCTTGTAGCATATATCACGTTTTTATATGGTATAATTTCAGGAATACCTTCTTACTTTACAGTTTTTCCTGCTAGTTAAACTCACAGTGAAACTAACTTCAGTGGTCTGCTGCTAACAGTTATTCTGGGCCGGGTGGCGGTCTTGAGAGTTTAACCAAATGGACCTGTGCGTCGTGTTAGTGTGTTGATGCGGACTTTGCTATTTCGCCTTTAGTTTAATGGTGTATAAAGCGTTCCTTCAGACGTAGCCATGACGGTTCCCCACGATCTGTTTCAACTTCTGAGCAGTTCCTCCCAATTTCCCGCTTATTTCTACATAAACGTTCATATTTCAAAAGTGCTTAACCAAGGCTCACGGATGTCACAATAATGCACGCTATAGCAGAATTACCAGTATCTTTCTGTAATACTCAATAAAAAACATTTTAATCCAATCGGCGGCCATTTTCTATAAAACGTTTTATGTATCAGAGTGCAGTACGTCTCCCAACCGATAGGGTCGCATAGTTGAAAGCAATGGTCAAAGGTCTGAGAAAATGTCCAACCGATTGGATTAAAATACTTTTTATTAAATAATACGGAAAATACGGGTAATTTTGCTCGAGCATACAATATTGTAACATCCGTGAGCCCAGTAAGCACATTTATTTTTAAATCTGAACGTTTGTGTACACGTAAACGGCAAATTGTGAGGAATTGCTCAAAGCCAGGCTGAGGTGGACCCAGAACTATCAACATACATTTCCCATGTTAACTTGCGTGGATATAGGAAGTGACGACAACGGGGCTTGTTTTGTGGTGTGTAGTTCGTTTGACTTGCGTCTCATTGTTGGCTCACTGAAAGTAAACTACAACGGCCATGATGCAAAGCGTGGTAAGCGGTAAAATCCCCCCCGCGCGCGCGCCTCCATAACTTTCATTTGTTTATCAAAGTTAAACTGGATGTTTCGTACGCGCCCAGAACGGGAAACCACCGATATAAACGGTAGACAATAAGCCTGTGTTGGGGTGGCAATGTGGTTGTAAAGGTGCATGCGTGGGCTAATGTTTAATGTTGTGTGTGTGTGTGTATATTTCTATATTTTTAAAGACACGACTACAGCAACTGCTGAGGAAGAAAGAAGCAAGTCCAGCTCCAGCATCTAACTAACCTGGCCTTATTATGTATGTTTATTTTTCATTTTTTAAGCTCAAAGCCCTATTTGATAATACAGTCTGCACAGTAACATGTAACTAAAGCTGTGAAATGCTGTATTTAGTGGAGTAGAAGTAAAAAAAAAAAAGCATGCATGGGCTAATGTTTAATGGTGTGTGTGTGTGTGTGTGTGTGTGTTTTACTATAGACACAAGTCAACTGCTGTGCAAGAAAGAAGCACGCTATGGGTTGAAACTATCTCTGTCTGCCTAGTAAGTCCAGCTCCATCATCTGTAACCAAACTAGCCTTATTATGTATGTTTTTCTTTTTTGTGCTCAACCCCATATTTCATAATAATATCTGCACAGTAACATGTAACTAAAGCTGTTAAATGCTTTATTTAATGGAGTAGAAGTAACAGAACTGTAAAGTAAATATGGTAGAGTATGGTGAGAACATCTATAGAGTAGCATTACAATCAGTTTTAATTTCTTTCTTTTTTCTTTTTCTTTTTTTTACAGGTTATGGAATGGCGATGTAAGCTGTGCACATTCGTGGCTTCATCAAAAGGGACACTTCTCAAGCATTATCGAGTGAATCACGGTACATTTGGACATGGATATTCAGTTCCCTGTATTCATTTAAACTGTCCTTGCACCTTTAAGACATGGTCTGGCCTGCGCACACACTTGCATAGAACCCACAATACTGTCGAAACTGAAGAGTGTGAAGTTGTGCAATCTCTCAGATGTAAAACTTGTGACTCATTCTCTTCTAATGCAAAAGACTATTTTCAACATATTAATTCCCACTTGAAAAACTTTGAAACCATAGAATGTGTTTTTGATGGATGTGATTCCACAGCTAACACGTATCAGGCTTATGCAACACACAAAAGTAGAAAACACAAATTCTATTCATTGAAAGATTTTAAGCCTGAAGTGATTGCAATACCTCCAGTCTGTATTGAAAATGACAATGACCTTCCACTGTTGGAATCTCATGATGATGAGGACATAGATGCCTTAGAGTTGGATTGTGAAAAGACTACTTCGACTACAACTGACATTGAGACAAATATTGGTTCTCTCTTGTTAAAATTGGACAGCATCTACAATGTCTCTAGGCAATGCATTGATGATTTGGTGGAACAGCTTCAGTTTATCTGCACATCATCAACTCAGTGTATTCCGAAGCTAATTGGGGATATTTTTACTAAGAATAGCTGTGCTGTTGATGAAGCTACTGTCAGTGAATTGGTTGACAAATTGTTTCACTCTAATCCTCTTAATGTAGCCCTTGGGTCAAAGGGTCCCTTCTCCTCAAAGCATAAGAGGGAGAAATATTTTAAGGAAAACTTCAGTTTAATTGAGCCAGTAGAGTATGTTTTGGATCGAGATGAGAACCGCAGCTTTCAGTATGTGCCCCTTCTCCCAACCTTACAACAAGTGTTGAAAAATGAAGACATTCTTAACAATGTATTGACTAGACATTCAAACATTTCACAGTTGTCATCCTTCCGTGATGGTAAATATTTCAAGCAAAATGAATTTCATGCTAATGAAGAGTTAAGTATTCCCCTTATTCTTTATGTAGATGATTTTGAGACTTGCAACCCTCTTGGAACTTCCCGGAAAAAACACAAAATCACAGCCGTGTACTGGCTACCTGCTGATTTACCATCTGAGCTGAGATCACAGCTAACTTCTATTAATTTGGCCATTCTTTGTAAAGCAAACGACGTAAAGAAATTTGGCTATGAAACTGTGCTGGAGCCTCTCTTAAAAGACCTCTCAACATTGGAGAAGGAAGGTATTTTTTTGCCTCAGCTTGGTAGAAATATTAGAGGTACTGTGTTTTGTGTTTCAGCCGACAATCTTGGCGCTCATTCTTTAAGTGGACTTGTAGAAAGCTTTAATGGACACTATATCTGTAGATTTTGTATTGGGGAACATTCTGAATATCAGAAAAAAGAAGTGTGTTCTGGAGCTTTTCCACCAAGAACAAAAGAGAACTATGATTTACATGTTGGGTCTGTAAAAGAAAATCCTGCTCAAGGACACTGTTTTGGTGTGAAGAAAGGTTGTCCTATAACTGAAAAATTGAGCCATTTTCATTTTGTAACAGGGTACCCACCAGATGTTTTGCACGATTTTTTTGAAGGTATAATTCCAAAGGAATTGGCGCTATGTCTTAATGTGTTCATCCGCAACAAGTATTTCACCTTGACAGAACTTAACCAGTCCATAACAAAGTTTCCTTACGAGTGGACTGATAAGACTGATAGACCCCAACCAATCCCTAAAACATTTGCAAAAAACAAAAATATTGGTGGGAATGCACATGAAAATTGGACATTATTAAGGATTTTACCTTTCATTATTGGTTCAAAAGTACCACAGGATGATCCAGCTTGGCAAGTTCTGATGATCTTAAAAGATATTACTGAGCTTGTAGTATCCCCCATTCTTACTGAGGAAAGAATTTGCCATCTAGACACATTGATATCAGAACATCGCCGCAGACTGTTGGATGTTTTCCCAGAGCAAAAATTAATTCCAAAGCACCATTTTGTGGAGCATTATCCGGAACTGATAAGAGCATTTGGTCCTTTAGTTGGTGTCTGGACTTTTCGCTTTGAGGCAAAACACTCTTTTTTCAAGAGAGTTGTTAGATACACAAACAACTTCATAAATATATCGCTGTCACTTGCCTCAAAGCACCAAAGGATGATGGCTTATCATTCACAAGCAAATGCAAAGCCTGCAACATGTGTCACTAAAATATCAGCTCTTCCATTAGAAATACTTGATTTGGGGATACAGCAGGCTTTCAAGAAAGTTTATCCAACACAAACCACTGTGAACTTGACCAATGTTGTGATACACCATGGAACTAAATATGCTGCCGGTATGGTTTTGCCTTATGGAACAACTGGTGGGCTCCCTGACTTTGTTGAGATTTCACAGATTATTGTAGACAGAAATCTCAGTTTCATTGTGAAATTACTTAACTGCAAGTATGATGAACATTTTAGGTCATTTAGTTTGGAATACTCTGGGAGAATGACCCTGATACAACATGGTGAACTAGGTGACACATATCCCTTGGCAGCCTATTGTGTGGGAGGCAAACGCATGGTTACGTTGAAGCGCCACATTTGTCCATTTTAGGGGTGGGAGGAGAATGACTGTCAAACACCTGCAATATTTTATTTTTTTTCTTGTATTTTATTTTCTTGTATTTTTTCTGTTTTGCCTAGATGGATTTGGTTGCCTTGAAGGTTATAATAGAAGAACGGAGTGAGAAGCTTACACTGCCATCAGGAATACCCAGCACTATAGAAGAGTTGCAAAAGACTGTCAAGGACACGTTTGGACTCACTGAGTGTTTCACTCTAGAGTACTTGGATGTAGGCTTTGGTGATTTCTTTGCACTTCATTCCACCGACCAGATAGGAAACAGGGGGACAATCAGAGTTTCAATCGCTCCATCAATAGTACTTGAATTCTCTGCTCCAGATAACCAGGCGAGTACAAGCTATGTGTCTGCTAGTGATACATCGTCAGATATCCAGAGAGATGGTGCATCAGGATCGGACGACACTATTATACTATCCCCTCGTACTGATACGGGGTCAGATGACCAGACCGAGGGATCATCAGGCTCGGGAGACACTATTATACTAAGCCCTGCTAGGGACTTGTGGCCAAGTGTAATCGTCATTCCACCTTTCTCTGTGCCAACAGAGGCAGTACTGAAGAATGCCAATGAAGAATATGCCTCCAATGGTACTCTGCTCGAAAGTTCTAGGATCAACGGGGACATTAGGGCAAAATTGGCAGACTACATGTACAGCTACAAACCCTACCCCTCAGGCCTGGAACTAGAAGCAGTTGCAGAGGCTTTAGTCAAGAAGCACCCATGTCTGACAGACACATCTCGTAATGGCTGGCTTTTATGGAAAGTGAGTCTTAGAGACAAGATGAACAATTTTAGGAAAAAGCTCAGCGGTCTTGGATTTTCAGAGGTTAGCTGCAACACTCTAAAGAACAAGAGGCCTAGTGACCGTAAACCTGCAAAGAATGTAAAGAAAGCACGGAAAGGAGAAGTGATGTATCTCCCAGACTATCCCACAGGAGACAATAAGGAACAGCAAGAGCTCTACCGACACCAACTAATCGAGGAATCAAAGAAGAAAAACAGCACAGTCATCAAGGACTTGATGTGCAGAACCTTTGCACATAGGAGACAAGATGTTATCAGCCAGCAGATGTCTGTCAAAGACTTCAAGGAGAGATGGCCTGCCTTCTTTAATGTTTCACAAGTGAGTAAATTGTATTGCTGGTTTGGTCAACAAAAATGACATGTCCTGCATGTAACAGCCACTTACATTGTATTTAACCCGTTGCACCCTAGCATCTATTCTACATGAACATGTGGAAAATGACTAATCTACAAGCTCACAATGTGTTCTTTATCTCTCAATCCCTCATTTCTGTCTTTCAGGTCGGTGCCGAATTCAGGATGATCACCTCATTGAATCTCGAACAAAAATTCATGGCCATGTTGGACCACCATACCGCCAAACTGCTGTCACTGTTCCAGTCAAAGAAGGGTGCTGTAGGAGAGAGACATCGTGCTCAAATGAGTGTTCTACTTCAGGTATTAAACATTTAGGCCTACCTATTCAGTTAATACTTGTTTTGATTATGATCCCATCTGTCTCATTCACACTTCTCTCTTGTGAAATGCAATTACAATCACCAATTACTTTATATATGAATGTATCCTAAACTCATCTTAATCCCGTGCAATACTCTCCTGTTCATTCCCTGCTAGAAGTCTTAATAAAGATTAAGGACAGTCTCCCAGCCTTTGAAATTTATGCAATAAAGAAACACCCTGCTTGAATATGAAAAGTAATATTTAATTTATTGTTGCTATATCTGCAGACTGGAATCCCCATTCAGCAAACCAGAGAGGTCGTCATCCGATGCCTAATGGACCATCTGGGAGAACATGCAAATGAATTGATCGTGAACATTGAAGTGAGTAAAATTAAGCTTTTTTTTTAAAACTAATGTGATTATGGATGGTTTCATGGGAAAGTGTCCAGAGAATCAGGTTGTGATTAAGACATTGTGTTCTCACATACAGCCCAACTTGGTAATAGCAAGATGCACTCAAGGCTGCAATGCATGTGTAAAAGCAATTTGGTTTGCTTAGTGTGTATCTGTGTCCTTGTCTGGTAACATGCAGCCTGAAAGTGAGCTCTAATCAATTGTCTTTACAATATTCTCAGGATGCATCGGCCAGTGTGGAAGCGGAGTTGGCACAGAAGGTGATGGCAATCTACCAGCTGCGGAACCAAGGTGAAGGCGACGCAAGAGATGTCGGTATCGTGATTGAGGGCATCACCGTCCTCAAAGATCTCGGGGATGTGAGCAGAGCCTGCTGCTATCTTCTGGGACTGACTTATGCTTTTGACCTGAGGTACCCCAAGAAACTAAAGTATAGTTTTGAGGTGTTTCAGAAGCTGTTCCTTCAGCTGGACTCTGGACGGCTTACAGCAAAGGTTCAGAGACTGAAAGAATGTCTGCGTATGTAGTTTCTGATTGTTGATCAGAAACATGCTCTGAACATGCTGTCTGAATGTGGGTATACCCACTGGAGGTTGATTTATTTTGATGTTGAAACAGTGGCAAGTCAACATACATTTTCTGTCATGGGAATAGCTCTCTCTCAACTCTTGTGATTGGTTAGGTCATTGTATTTTGATATTTGATTTATACCTGCCAAAAAGTAAATTTATTGTCTTAATAAGGGAAGGGAGCTATTATTCTAATGTTTACATTAAACATTGCAGTGCAGTTAAAAGGGGTTAATGTTAACATAAAAGTTCAGATTTTAAAAGTGTTAATGTTTACACACAAGTTAAGAACACTTTTGGAAAAGTATTGAAACAGCCTCTATTGATTGGCTCTATTAAATGTGTGTATGTGTGGTAATGTTTAAAGAGCTCATTATTATTCTTTATAAATGTTCAATTCAAGGTGTTGAGTGTATACGTCATACTGCAGTGGTTCTCAAACAGTGGTCCGGGGACCACCGGTCCTTCAGGGGGTGGTCCCAAGCAAAATTATGAAGAGCTGGTAACCAAATGGATCCTTATGGATCTTTAACACTTTACATAAGAGTGCAGTTAAAAAGTGTTTATGTTTACATAAAAGTTTAGAATTTAAAATGTGGTATTGTTAACAGCCTTTATTGATTTTCATTTTAAGAGCTCATAATTGTTCTTTGTAAATGTTTGTTAGACTGCTGCTTACCCATATGCAGAGTTCAATCGAAGGTGTCATAGTGCAGTGGTTTTCAACCAGTGGTCCGGGGACCACCATTGGTCCTTGAGGTGGTACCGGGTGGTCCCAAGCAAAATGAGGGAGAGCTGGTAACCAAATGGATCGACAGATCTTTAACACTTAACACTAAGAGTTAATTATTGTTGAAGTGGACCTTGATATGAAAGGGGTTGAAAACCACTGTTCAGTAACGGGGGTCTCCCTGTCTCCAGCTATTTAACAAACTAATTTCTTTTCACTCCAGACAGGGAGACCCCTGTTACTGAACATTGGCTTGAAGTTTTGTTTTTGCAGACATTTGTAAATGTCATTTTGCACACTGTTATTGTTGAATGTGTTGCACTGTTCCATTTGGACAATAAAAACATATATTGTCTGTACAATCGTTGTTCTCATTTGACATACAAAGGTAGACATGTTTAAAATGTAAGTAAATAATTTAAATGTTTTAATAATTTATAGAAATTATAGACTAGAGTAAATGAATAGGGTAAATAGTACTATATGAATTAAATCGAGTAAATTAATAGAGTAAATGTAAGATATTTGTTTTGTTAAATCATACTCTAATATTCGATTATATTTACTTGTAGTTTTTAGTGGTATTGACTTAATAATTTATTTATATCTACTCAATTTATATAGGTCATTTTACTCAATTGTAGTTGTTAATATCTATTAAATCATACTCTAATATTCGATTATATTTACTTGTATTTTTTAGTGGTATTGACTTAAGAATTTAATTATATCCACTCAATTTCTATAGGTCATTGTACTCAATAGTAGTTGTTAATATCTACCTAAATATTTTGCTTACTTTTACTCAATTAATTAAGTAGCATTTACATGATTTCATACCAGTAGAATTTACTCAATATTTTTGAGTGTAAAAATGTTTCACCAATAAAATTGAGTAGAGCCTAGTTATAGTTTTGTGAGTGTAGGGGGTCCTCAGAGCTACTATAGGGGGTCCGCCAAATCTTTGTGTGATAGGATTTAGTTTAGGATTTAGGGTTCAAGTGGTTAATGTAAAAACATTAACCACTTGAACCCTAGAATTCCTTTTCTGAGGAGAACATTAGCCGAAAATAGCAGATCTACAAGCTCTCAACGCCTCGCGCTGCGAGGCGTTGAGAGCTTGTAGATCGGCTATTTTTGGCAAAGAGATATAAGGTGTAGAGGTAAAAAATAGCAGTCTAAGTAAAAAAAAAACTTTAATCTGAAACACAATTTTATACAATATAGAGGGGGTCCATGCTTCATCTCTCTCTCAGCTAGGGGGTCCTTGGCCTGAAAACGTTGAAGACCCCTGCTTTAGGCACGTACTACAGGCATGCCTGAGTGGATGATCAGTCTAAAATGTTCTCCTTTATGGTGGTGCACAGTGCCTTCTAAGTGCTATTTGAATATGAATTTTTGAAAGGAATGTTTTATGCATGTGGGGGGGAAGCTAGTCATGAAAACATGCACAGTCAGTAGCCTATATTACCTAAAGGAAGTTGTTGACTAAATAAAATGTCAGCCTTTGCCATGCCCAATCATCCACTGACTTTATGCTGCTAAAGGTGTAATCACTGTATATTGAGGTCAGGTTACAGACCTGACCTCAATGCATTATAAGTGCATATATAATGCATTATAATGTGTTTATAAGGCATTATAACACTCAGCATAAATGTTTATAATCATGTATGACAATTTATTACGTTTAAGACATATTATACGTTCTATTTACAATGCATTATAAGCTCAGTGGAAAAGCACATTATAAATACCATAACTTAGTCAGCTATAAAGTGTCTTTGTTATAAGTCGTAATGCATAATTATAAACATTTATAGCGAGAGTTATGAAGCCTTACAAGCCCATTATGATGCATTATTAATGTGCTCATAATGCATTATAGACCCGACCTTAAATATACAGTCTTACCAAAATACATTTTGTCTATAACCAGTGGTGTAAAGTAACTAAGTACATTTACTTAAGCACTGTACTTAAGTACATTTTTGAGGTATTTGTACTTTACTTGAGTATTTCCAATTTCCAATATGTTTACCACTCCACTACATCTCGGATCCTAATATTGTACTTTTACTCCACTACAATTATTTGAAAACGTTACTTACTTTGCGGATATAAAATATTATATTATAAAACATACATTAACCAATACAGCCCTATTTTATACCTATGCTATTTGAAAATAGCAGATCTACAAGCTCACAACGCGTCGCATCGCGACGCGTTGTGAGCTTGTAGATCTGCTATTTTCAAACATTTTAGTACTTTTACTTTTGGTACTTTAAGTACATTTTGATACCAATACTTTTGTACTTTTACTCAAGTATATTTTGAATTCCGTAATTTCACAGAGTAGTTCTTCATTGCAGTATTGATAATTTTTAGTACTTTTTCCACCACTGTCTATAACTATGATTTTTTGTGTAGCCTATTTTCACCCACACCTGCCTGACCCAACCTCAAACCTCTCTTCAGTCAACCCTCACCCATGCAGTGCGTCTGACCGACTCAAGCATCACTAATACACAGTTTCAGGCAGTTTTTTTTTCAACCAGTGCATTTGCAAGCTCAGCAGGCCGCCGGGTATGCTGTAAATTAACCCCCAGCCAGTGCCGCCAGTGCAAAAGAAAATAACAGTGCAGTACATTAACCCATTAAGACCGGGAACGCACCTGCGTAACCACTTAAAACCATTATTTTATACTTTGGCTATTCAAAAATAGCAGATCTACAAGCTCATAGCGTGGAACCAAAGGCGGCTCCGGCTCAGGTACCAAGGTACTGCCTCAGGTCTTAATGGGTTAAGTGTTCTCGCCGAGTGTGTGTGCGTGTGCATGTGTGCGTGTGCGTGTGTGTGTGTGTGTGTGTGTGCGCATGTGCGTGAGAGAGAGTAATTATGTGTGTGCACTTGAGTGTACGCCCACCCCACATACAGGCCTTGAATTATTCATGTCCTATTTGGAAGACCTTGGCCAGATCTTGTTTGAATGCCTTTGCCCGGAAATATTCACGTACATCAGGTCATTTGGGGTGGCCATACCTGAATGTATCGAAGTGTCCCCTGAGCTGTATTAACCATTGATACCTGAAGCCGATTCTACATGTCTCCTAAATCTCAACAGTATTCTGAAAAACGTATGTTTCTATATCAGTGGTGCTCAATCTTTTTCATGTCAAGGACCCCCAAAATTATATGTATTTGGCCGTGGACCCCCATCAAAATATTTTGTTCCAGGGACCCCCAGAAGCAAAGATTTTAGTTAAAAACGTTCGCTTTAAAAATATATATATTCAGAAGATTTGCACACATTTTCACGATTTTTCAAAAATAGCAGATCTACAAGCTCATAGCGCGGCACTCGGTGCCGCGCTATGAGCTTGTATATCTGCTATTTTTGAATAGCCCAAAGTGTAAAATAATGCTTTTTAGCTCAAATCTAAAAATGACACAGTTCCAGGTATTAATGGGTTAATAGCACCCACTATATCTGTCCATAAACAGACACAAAACGTCTCGAACGTATTTGTTCATAGCACTCTCTCTCTCTCTCTCCCTCTCTCATTCAATTTCCCTCGCTTGTCTACAGACACAAACATGCACCAGCTGCCCAATCAGTTCCAACGGCGACGCGATCGACAAAAAGTGATTGAAATGTGTTTCAATCAGACTTATCTGACTTGCCGTGAGCAACGGCGAAATGAGAAACAATGTGTTTCACTTCTCAAACAGTTTAACTGTCTTGAGTGAGTTTTTGGTGGCCGTGTGTCCCTATATGCCCCCAAACACTTGATTTTCTTATTTACTGAATAGAAGGAAGGGTTTTCAGAGCTGTCTCTATGCGTATGGGTGTGCCGTAGCCGAGATATTCCTCTCCTCTCCCGAGGATTATGTCTAGTTAATTTGATATGCATTAACCCATTAAGACCGGGGACGCATCTGTGTGTCATTTTTTGATTTCTTCGGCTATTCAAAAATAGCAGATATACAAGCTCATAGCGCGGCACTCGAGCTTGTGTATCTGCTATTTTTTTTTTATCGAGAAAATGTGGGCAAATCTTTGAATATAATATTTCTAAAGCGAACATTTGTAACTCAAATCTTTGGGGGATCTCTGGAACAACATATTTTGAGATATTTTTGTTTTTTAATATTTTTTTGCTATTTTCAAATAGCCGAAATGTACATAGGGCTGAAGTGGGTAATGTATGTGTTGTAATAATAATCAAAATCTACAAAGTAACTTGTAAATAAAGTTTTCAAATAATTGCAGTGGAGTAAAAGTGCAATATTTGCCTATCTGAGATGTAGTGGAGTAGAAGTAAAAGTATAAATTGGAAATACTCAAGTAAAGTACAAATACCTAAAAATTGAACTCAAGTACAGTACTTAAGTAAATGTACTTAGTTACTTTTCACCACTGATATTGTCGTCATCATGCCTGCCATGGCAGCTACTGTTTGACTTGACTTTTTGTAGTGTGGTGTAGTAATACCTGAAACTAGGTCTCTACGGTGGGTGGATTTACACGACAGCGCATGCAGTCTTATTATGGTATTTGGTGGTTTGAGCCTTTTATGTTTATTTTATGTTATTGTGTGTGGCTGGTGCGTCATACAGCTTATGGAGCTTACAGTACTGTATATGCCTAGTGGGCTGCCAGAATCCTCAAATTACCGGTCAAATAAAGCCTGCCCTGACAGTGCATTTGATTAAAAAATGCTGGGTGTGACTGTGACGCATCTATTGAAAATCTATTACTTTACCTTAACTAGACCATACCCGTCCGTCTGGGTATATGAGCACCTAAAGTATGATTTTGGGACGCACACGCTTGTTTCACGCACAAAATTTGGCAACCCGGTCGCCACAAACGTGCATGCGCACGTACGTGGCTGCGCATGCATGAGCACTTGGCCACGCATGCGCAGTAACTGTTATGGAAAAATTGATAACTTATGCCAAGTATCGGATTCCCACAAAAAGCAGAAGTTCGAGAAGTGTTGAGACACAATCACCATTTATTCAGGAGATCCCCGTCTGCCCCACACACCAAAGTATGTAGACCAGCCCTTTCCTAACAGTTTGCTACCTCTTTTATACAAGTCAAGAGGGAAAAATAGACTCAAATGAAGTGGTCACACATGCTCTAATATGGACATAAGGAAAGAAATAGACATCACACTTCATACCTTAAAAGGACATTTCTCCAGAGCAAGGAGGAAACACTATTGTAAACCCATGACAGGTGACATGGGCCTGTCACCTACACAGCTGTTCTCTGAGAATGAGAGTTTAACCAGAATTAGCCTAAATATAATTAGAATTTGTCAGGCTGCCATAACATAACGTCGAAAAGACGTTATTCAAAGATTTTGCACAAATTTTCAAGATTTAAAAAAAATGGCAGATCTACAAGCTCCCAGAAGCAGCCTCAGCATCCAGGCTACATGGTACCATATGGCTACCAGCCACAGCCTAGCTACCTGCTGACAAGGCAATAGATGTCCTAGCTCATATTTCCTGGAAGTACCGCACCAATAATTCTAATTTCACTATGCAATATGTTATAGTTCATATGTTAGTTCACTGATGTATCTAATGGTAACTAGCTTTATGATGGGCTAAAATGTTTCAAGCTATGAGCCTTTACATCTGCTATTTTTGAATGGCCAAAGAAATCTAAAATGACACAGATGCGTTTCTGGATTCAGGCGTCCCCTTCTACATAAAACGCAACTGTACGCTGATTGGCCTGAACTTGCCAAACAGCAGTGGACAGTCAGACTCATCCAGACTGATTCAACATGCTGAATTGGCTCCTGACGACCTCCGTGAGGCCCAACGAATGTTATACACACACACATAGCAGCAGAAGACCACCAACACATGGGACCCCCGCTGTTATTTGGCCCACCGTCAACCTTGTGGATTTGCCATGAATAAGACTGTGATCTGGGAAATAAATCAATAGTGCATTTGTTTCGTTCTGTAAAAGCAGTGGTTCTCAAACTTTTTCATGTCAAGGACCTCTACGTTAATGTGGCTGCGGACCCCCATCTGAACATATTTTGTGCCAAGGAAGGTTAAAAATGTAAAAAATATTCAAACACTTTCCAAGAATGTCAAGATCTTTTGAAAATAGCCGACTTTGAGAACCCCTGCATTAGACCACAGACCACCATAACTCTGAGAGTGTACAAATGGAACCAAATGGACCCGCAAATATTTTATTAATACTGATGTTATCATTACGCGAACAGATTGAATTTCGACTCATAAAACCTCACAGAAAGAGAGAAATAAACAGCAAAAAGTGAAACTAAAGGCGCCCGTACCTGCCACTGTGCTCTTTGGTCTGGACGTCGTTAGCTTGGAGAGGAGCAGCTGCTGACGCAGTCGAAGCACCTCGTCCTGGAGCCCCCGGGCTCGGTTCCTCCAGTCTTCGTCCTGGTCCCTCAGCTGGCGGGCCAGAGCCTCGGCGTGCTCTCTGCCGCTCATACCCGCTGGACGGCTCTTTATCACAGCCACGGCCGCGGCAAACCTGGCTCTCTTTAAGAGCCACTCGCCAGCTCGGTCGTCTGAAAGGAAGAAGGGTGAGCGTTTTTACTGTTAGCTATCGTCCACAACAGTGGTTCTCAAACTGTTTCATGTCAAGGACCCCCAAACTTGGCACTTATTAGCCCAGGGACCCCCAATTTGAAAAGATATGCCAGGCAGGGAACCTCATATGAGAAGATTTTTTTACGGCTCTAGCAGTGATTCTAAACCATTTTAATTTCAAGGACCCCCAGTTTGACATGCATTAAGCTACGGACCCCAATCTCTGGGACCCCAATTTATATTGTAAAATCAATGTTAATTTAACTCTGAGAGTGTACAAATGGAACCAAATGGACCCTAACAGGTCCATTTGGTTCCTAACTATCCATCATTTAGCTGAGGACCCCCTGGAACTCTCTCAAGGACCCCTGGGGGTCCCCGGACCGGAAAATGATCGACAAAATGCATAGAACAGTGGGTCTACAAAGTGGGCTCCCGAGACCCTTGGGGTTCCTTCTTGAGGGGGTTCCAAATGATCCCATTCAATCCGGGAACTCTTCTACAAAATGTCTTCTAAATCACAGAAAAACAGTTTTCTGAAAAAAAACCGTATGTTGCTATATCAGTGGTTCTCAAACGTTTTCATGTCAAGGACCCCCGAAATGATGTATTTTGCCACGGACCCCCATCTGAAAATATGTTGTTCCAGGGACCCCCCAGAAGCAAAGATTTGAGTTACAAATGTTGGCTTCAAAAATATATATATATATTCAAAGATTTGCAAAAAAAAAAATCACGATTCTTAAAAAAAATAGCAGTTCTACATTACATTACATTACATTACAGTCATTTAGCAGACGCTTTTATCCAAAGCGACTTACAATAAGTGCATTCAACATAGGTAGGGAACGAAACTACTAATCACCAGAGGTCTTAAGTGCATTTCCTGTAAAAACAAGCAACCAAGAGTATACCTAGCGCTAAGGTAAAAGTGCAATATATCAGCTATCTACTTTCATAAACACATGAGATACAATAGCCAAATCAAATGAGCACGAGCTAATAGATCCAATACAACAATACAACAATAGTTCCTACAACTAGTTAACAACAAGTAGGCCAGGCAAAGAGGAAGGGTAGTGTTTCCTGAAGAGGTGGGTTTTCAGCCTGCGGCGAAAGATGGGCAGCGACTCTGCTGTCCTGACATCAGTGGGAAGTTCATTCCACCACTGTGGGGCCAGAACAGAAAAAAGTCGTGACCGTGTCGATCGACCAGAAGGACCGTTGAGTGGGGAGGGAGTCAGTCGCCCCGAGGTGGCAGACCGGAGTGGTCGGGCAGGGGTGTGGGCATTGACCAAAACCCGGAGGTAAGAAGGAGCTGTTCCTTTCACTGCCCTATAGGCTAGCACCAGGGTTTTAAACTGAATGCGAGCCGCTACGGGGAGCCAGTGCAGAGAACGGAGACGGATAGTTGTGTGAGAGAACTTGGGGCGGTTGAACACCAGACGAGCCGCAGCTTTCTGAACAAGCTCCAGAGGTCTGATGGCAGATGCCGGAGCACCAGCCAGGAGGGAGTTGCAGTAGTCCAGGCGGGAGATGACCAGAGCCTGGATGAGCACCTGGGCTGCCTTCTCCGTGAGGAAGGGGCGAATTCTCCTGATGTTGTAGAGGAGGAATCTGCAGGACCGTGTCACTGATGCGATGTTAGCCGAGAACGACAGTTGATCGTCCAGGGTCACACCCAGATTCTTCGCAGTCCGAGTTGACGTCACCACAGCGTTCTCAATGGTGATGGCCATGTCTCGGTGAGGACAGCCCTTCCCTGGGATGAACATCAGCTCGGTCTTGTCCAGGTTGAGCTTCAGGTCAAACTGCCTTTAATGGGCTGTCAGCTGAGACTTAACAATAGGCTCTGAAATGACTAACTATTTTAAAGCTAAACCAACTAAACAGCTAAACCAACTATAAGCTAAACCAAATATACAACACTGATACTTTTGAGCAAAGTACAGCAACTTAAAGCTACCTGCTATTATAAGAAAACTATACTCAGGCTGTCTGGTGGATCAGGCAGTTTACAGGGTTCCTCCAGGTAGTTGAATTACACACTGGAGCAAAACTGTGCCTGAACAGACTTATAACCAGCTTGAGACTGTGTATATGCCACTCCCCTAATTATCAAAGTCAATTGTGGTGCTTCAGGTCAAACTGCCTTTAATGGGCTGTCAGCTGAGACTTAACAATAGGCTCTGAAATGACTAACTATTTTAAAGCTAAACCAACTAAACAGCTAAACCAACTATAAGCTAAACCAAATATACAACACTGATACTTTTGAGCAAAGTACAGCAACTTAAAGCTACCTGCTATTATAAGAAAACTATACTCAGGCTGTCTGGTGGATCAGACAGTTTACAGGGTTCCTCCAGGTAGTTGAATTACACACAAGCTCATAGCTTTGTAGATCTGCTATTTTTGTATAGCCAAAGTATAAAATAATGGTTATAGCAAAAGAATCTAGTTTTGGGTGTGTGGTGCACCTCACTGGAGGAAGTGGAGAGAATGTGGTCCATGTCAAACTCATGGAAAAGCGGAGACATTTGACTAAATACACGTTTTCTGCGAGAGCCTTCAAATGGAGATGAAATTAGATGACAATTAGCTGACCCCAAGTCACAGCAATTAAGTATTGGGCGAGCACAGCAGCAGTGCTACAACTTCTAATGACTCGCCAACGGAGGAGGGCATGATGGGAGTCAGGGCTGTGTATGGAATACATCAGTGGTTCTCAACCAGTGGTCCAGGGACCACCAGTGGTCCTTGAGGAGGTTCCAGGTGGTCCCCAGCTAAAAGATGCTGGAGAGTTGGTAACCAAACGGTGAAACGGACCTTTAGAGATCTTTAAAGGGGAAGACCACTCATTTTCAACATTGAACTATGTCTTTAATACACCTTAGAGCTGTTGTGTGGAAATAAGAACCCCCCCCCCCCCTCTATGTTGCCTAGAACTGGATAATTGATTGAGGTCATGTGATCAGTGACATACGCAGGGTGTACTTTTGGCTGAGGGGGCGGAGCCAAAAGTACACCCTGCGTATGTCACTGATCACATGACCTCAATCATGCTTTTCTAGGCAACACAGAACGGGGGGGGGGGCTTTTTTCTTATTTCCACACAACAGCTCTAAGGTGTATTAAAGACATAGTTCAATGTTGAAAATGAGTGGTCTTCTCCTTTAACTCTTGAGAGCGTAAAATGAAACCAAATGGACCCTTACGGGTCCATTTGGTTTCATTTTACGCTCTCAAGAGTTAAACTATTGTTAAACATCTGCATCACTTAATTAAATAATTGTTATTTTGATCAACGTGTGCCTGTTATCTCTCCTAATGGTACAACATCAACACAGCCTGGAATTGTGGACACAATCTTATCCAACGACAACAAATGACTCCAAGTTTTGGGTCTGAGAGGCTAAATCTCATCAAACGGAGGTCCGTGGCTCAAAGGCCCATTAAATAATGGACCTTAAAATGAAAAGGGTTGAAAACCAAACCACTGGAATACATGAATGAAATGTATGTAGGCCTGATAGCAAAGTCTTGAATAGGCTCTATGCACAGCAGCCATATTATCACTTCCTTCATAGGTGTTACCAATAATACTAATGAACTTCAGGCTCTGTTCCATTTAGTGTAGCTAGCACAGTGGTTTCCATTTGGTTCCATTTGTACACTCTCAGAGTTACACACCCGTAAGGGGCCATTTGGAAGCCCATGAGGGTCCCTGGACCCCAACTGTAGACCCACTGGTGTAACAGAGTGTTTCCAGTGAGCCAACATGCACAATATCAACACCCTGACTCTGTTTGACCAGAATGGAACAGAGCCTTCATTAGTATCATTGGTAACACCTGTGAATGTCTAAATAATATGGCTGCTGTGAATAGAGCCTATTGAAGAATACAGAAATGAATACACATCACCATAGAGTGCTACCAAGCATATGCCTTTCCAGTACACCTTGCAGTACATTCATAGTCCTACCCTAGTGCTGGATAAAGTACTCAAATGTTTTGCTTGAGTAAAAGTATCAATACTGCAATAGCAGATATACAAGCTCACAATGCATTTGCAACGCATTGTGAGCTTGTAGATCTGCTATTTTCAAATGGCTGAAATGTATTTGCCTCTCAGATGCAGTGGAGTAGAAGTAAAACTACTGAAAACTGAAAATACTCCTCAAAGTAAAAGTACCTCAAAATTGTACTTAAGTACAGTACTTGAGTAAAAGCACTTCTTAGTTACTTTACACCACTGCATTCAAGTCATACAAAAGTATCCTCAGTAAAAAGAGATTATAGCTGCTGTCTTACTTCCAGGTTCACCTCCTCCATGCATGATCCTGATCCATGATAGTGGTTGTGATTGTAGAGCTAACGCGTGCGTTAGCATTAGCTAACAAACTTGTTGTACTGACATGTATTATATGAACTTCAACCTGGTGTTTGCACCTTCTCCATTTACGGCCCGTACATCTACATAAACGTTCACATTTAAAATATAAAGTTTTTAACTCATGGCCACGGATGTTACAATTATGCACGAGCCCTCAGAAGTACCGGTATATTCCGTATTCTTCAATAAAAATCATTTTAATCCGTTCGGTGGCCATTTTATCCGTCTTTCCTCCAGCTTTCAACTACGCGATCTTATCGGTTGGGAGGTGTATTGCACTCTACCACATTATAACTATGAAAAAATGGCCACCGATCGGATTAATGCTTTTTATTGAACAATACGGAAGATAAGGCTACTCCTAAGGGCCCGTACATAATTGTAACATCCATGGCCATGGGATAAGCACTTTATATTTGAAATATGAACGTTGATGTAGATGTACGGACCGAAAAGGGAGAAAGGGCAAACGCCAGCTTGAAGTTAATCCCTGACGGTCGTGGCAGACGACCGTCGTGTGATCCATAAACTAGCTCTTCTTCTTCCACACATGTTTTCATTTCCGTCGAAAATAGCAGACCTACAAGCACCGTCGTGCGGTGAAGTATAAATGAGGCTTTACCATGAAACAGGGGTTGTGTCTATATATATATATATATATATATATATATATATATATATATATATATATATATATATATATATATATATATATATATATATATATATATATATAAAATAGCCAAATTTAAATAGGGCTGAAGAAGTGGTTAATGTAGGCAATGATTTGTAATAATAATTCAAATCTACAAAGTAATTAGTAACTAAAGTTTTCCAATAATTGTAGTGGAGTAAAAGTACAATATTTGCCTCTGAGATGTAGTGGAGTAGAAGTAAAAGTATTGAAAATTGGAAATACATTACCTAACATGTTACGTAGTGCAGTACTTGAGTAAATGTACTTAGTTACTTTCCACCACTGCTGTTGTCCCGGTCTAAATAAAGCAAAATTACCCCCAAAACATCTAAATCCTAGATACTTTAGTTTAATGGCATGACAGTAAGAATATTTTGCCAAGTGCCTTTCATTTTGAAATTATACTGGGTATTATTGATGAGTGGTCTAACTTGACAACAAGCAGTAGCCTATAGGCTCTATGCACAACAGCCATATTATCACTTCCTTCACAGGTGTTACCAATGATACTAATGAAGGCTCTGTTCCGTCTAGCACAGTGGTTTCCACGACCCCCATAACTCTGAGAGTGTACAAATGGAACCAAATGCACCCTTCATTAGTATCATTGGTAACACCTGTGAATGTCTTCATAATGGCTGCTGTGAATAGACCAATTATTTGTTTACCAACATTGAGACTGGATGCACAGGTGATTATTTCATGCAATCAATTCTCAACCTGTTGTTTCGGGGTGCGCTGGTTTCAGCACACCCCAACCCCCTATTGTGTGTTGGCTAGTGAGGCGCGTCCTCCTAGCGAGACCTGACAGAATGGGTTTCATTGCGCGCATACTGGTTGCACGCATACTGGTTCTTATCAGTGTGACGTCGTCTGTTAAGGGGTCTATAGAGCCTATTAAACTGTGATAACAAAAAACAAACAAAAAAAAGTTCTATCTAGCTCCTGTCTTTGCCCTTTGTGCTGACACACTGAGCAGTACTTTGTTTTGATTTCATTGTGCTGCCAATGCCATGTTCAAGTTTTGTGTGTTTATGAAATAAAGAATTATAGACCAGTGGTTAAAGTACTAATACTGCAATAGAGGTAGGCTACTTTACAAGTAAAAGTCTGGAATTCAAAATGTACTTGAATAAAAGTATAAAAAGTATTGGTATTAAAATGTACTTAAAGTACCAAAAGTACTAAAATGTTTGAAAATAGCAGATCTACAAGTTCACAAAGCATCGCATTTTGTAGATCGGCTATTTTCAAATAGCCTAGGTATAAAATAAGGCTAAAGTGGATAATGTATGTTTTATAATGTAACCATTTATATTTGCAAAGTAACTCGTAGGCCAGGGGTCGGCAATAGGCGGCCCGCGGGCCGAAATTGGCCCCCAGAAATAATATCTGGCCCGTGAGATAATTTTGAAAAAAAAAAAAAAAAATTTTTTTTTTTTTTTTAGAAAAATATTTTTTGATTTTTTTTTGGGGGGGAGGGATTTTATTTTTATACAGTATCAGACCGATATCTATTATATCCAAATACAGAAAGATACAGTATGAATGATTTACTGAAAAGTGTTATAAAAAAAGTATTAAAAATTAATGTTAAAATAATTATAAATACTTATTTCATAGAACCTGAACCCACTTTTGAAATCATGCACTCATAAACACGATGCATTTTAAAGGATTTATAACATTTTATAGCTAGATTAGAGGAAAATGAAGAAGAAAAAAAAAATCACCAGAAAAATCGCCTGTGCTGATATTTAAACCGGAAAAAATGTTGATTTATATTGGTCAAACAGAACCGAATTAGACCCAAATTAGACCCGAATTAGACCGAGTTAGACCCGAATTGGACCCGAAAAATGTTGCGCCCGCGCGCTTTGCGCGCGGGCGCGTGTTGTGCACGCACATGCGCGCGCTGCGCGCGCGTGCATGTTCGCGGGGAGGCCCGGCCCGCGATGGAATGTCTGGGAGTGATATTGGCCCTAGGCTTATCTCAATTGCCTACCCCTGTCGTAGGCTAACTAAAGTTTTCAAATAATTGTAGCGGAGTAAAAGTATAATATTTGCCACCGAGATGTAGTGGAGTAGAAGTGAAAGTAAAGACATTTGGAAATACACCAGTAAAGTAAAAGTACCTCAAAATTGTACTTAAGTAAGGTACTTGAGTAAATGTACTTACTGTAGTTACTTTACACCACTGTAATAGACACATTTTACTTATTTGACTTTGGCTGTTGATATAATTCATTCTAGCATTTTGGTGATGAGCATGCATGAGGCTCTGAATGGGTTTGTGTTTCTGGTCTGGTTGTTTGTTTCATGGCTCAGTGCCACTTAACTGAGGGCAGCTCTTGAGTTATAATTGCTATTGATTTAAGTGAACTTTTTCAAGTGTGTCCAGAATATGAAGTCCTTTTTTTTTATGTGAATTATCAGTGGAACTTAATCTAATTCCTACATGCATTTGGTGTGATTTGCTTTTTCATCAGTCATATTTTTCCACATAATAATTCTGCAAATTGCTATTTGGAATTTGTCCAATGTACTGTAGTGTAGCTATCTTGACTGGGTAGATCCCTCACACAGCACAATGCTGTGAGATAGACTATCAAGTTGTCCTTGTGTGGACACGGTATAGGCTCTATTCACAGCAGCCATATTATGAAGACATTCACAGGTGTTAACAATTATACTAATGAAGGCTCTGTTCCATTCTGGTCAAACAGAGTCAGGGTGCTGATATTGTTGCATGTTGGCTCACTGGAAACACTCTGTTACGCCAGTTGGTCTAAAGTTGGGGTCCAGGGACCCTCATGGGCTTCCAAATGACCCCTTCCATTTGTACACTCTCATTTAGTTATGGGGGTTGTGGAAACCACTGTGCTAGACTAAATGGAACAGAGCCTTCATTAGTATCATTGGTAACACCTGTTAAGGAAGTGAAAATATGGCTGCTGTGAATAGAGCCTATTGGGACTGTACACCATATAGCAGTGGTTTTCAACCTTTTCAGGCCGTCGACCCCCCAAAATAATCATATTTGAACTGGGGGGCATCATCGATGGGGAATGCAAGCTAATAGAAACGGCAGGCTTTCTATTCCTTGAAAGTTAGCATTCTATAATGGAAGCCATTGTTCATGTTTAAAAAGAAAACCCAGCAAAACGATGATGTCACTGGTAGGTGGCTTTCTAAATTATAATGAGCATTAGTGAGGACCAATTATATGAAGATAGGTTGAAAATGGGTGAAGTCATCCTTTAAGTTACAGTGCTCAAGTAAATGTAGGCCTACTTTGTATGCTGTCCACCACTCCTAGTCAGTTAATCAGATTATCATGGGTTTGGCTGCACTGTGGATATTGAGACCATGCTCATATCTACTGGTTGTTGGTATCTTGTTAATTGGGCTTTTAAGCTGACTAAGATGACATCAATGGTCTCAAGGCCATCGTTATCCCCCCATGTGTTTTAGTTGAGCTGTGCGAAGCATAAATGTGAAACTATTATAATGAGGCTGTCTGTCTACGTATGTCACTCTGTCCAGAGATTTGTCCACCAGAGAAAACATCAAAACAACCGTGAGCTGAAATACATCCTTGTACAGCTATGTACATGCCAAGTTTATCTAGTTTTATATAAATTAGTAATGGGCTTTCACATTTTCCATGCTCACTTTTTTTCTCGTACGCTGTTGTCTTCCCAATGTTGCCTCCTTGCAATATGGGTGCTCACTTATTCTAACATAGATACATTTTAGCTAATATGTGCTTGGCCCAACCACAACTGCTTGTTTTATGGTGGCCAACTCCCTTATTGTGTGCCATTTTCATTTTGCATGTACATCTTGGTTCGAGGGCTTCGTGAAATCCCTCAAAACCAAGCTACAGTCAGCTCACAATAGAATGATCAGGGTCATTCTAGGGTTAGAAGCCAGATCCCATATAGGTAGGAACCAGTTTAGAGAGCTCAACTGGCTCCCATTAGAATGTCTTATGACATTATCTTATGAACCATGGTCAGATTCATATGGTTCATAAGGTAATATATGGCGAGGTCCCCATATTTCTAAAGACATGTTTTACTCGGAGAAGCGAAGTACACCATTTTTTCACCAGAGCCAGTGTAGCAGATGTGAGCCATCCGGCTTTTAAAAGTAAAGTTGGCAAGGACTCATTTACTTCCATAGAAGCCACACAGTGGAACGACCTCGAAACCAGTGTCAAACTGACAAGCAATCTGAGGTCTTTTAAGCAGAATACAAAAGCATGTCTATTAGAAAAGGTTCCCCTATAGAGGGTCAGTACACTAGGGAAAGATAAGGGAGCACTTGTTTGTATGTACTGTATGTACTGCGTATATTACATGTGTTTTTGTATTGCTGCGTATGTTACATGTGTTTTTGTATTGCTGTGTTACATGTGTTTTTGTATCGTAATGTATTTTTTACTTATTGACTGTTAAATGTGAGAGGACCTGATCGGAAATACGTCTCAGGACATTCTTGTGTAATCCTTGAACTGTTGTAACCATGTGGTTTTTGCTTTTCGAATAAATCAAATCAAATCAAAAATATGTATTCAGGAGCTATAGACTGGAACTAACCTCCTTTAGACATGTTGATCTTTAGCAAGATACATTTATAGCTAGGGTTAAATTGCTGCTAAAGGAAACAGACTTATTTGATGCCAACTGTATTTTATCATCTATGCCAAACTTGTCATATATTGTCTGTACATCATGAGGACCATATGGAAATAAGCATATACTATTACACTATTTTGTCATCTGAAAGTATAAAACAATGTTACTCAGTCAAAATAAATCAAATAAACCATGTTTTTTTCCACAGATTTATGTGTAGTTTGTAAGGGCGCGCTCCCACCGCACTTTTATTTTACCTCTGGGGCAGAATCTGCCGATGCTTTGTCAATGTCTTGCGGATCTTTTCCAAGAATCCACGCATTTGCATTGACAAAGCATTGGCAGATTCTGCCCCAGAGGTAAAATAAAAGTGCGGTGGGAGCGCGCCAGCGGTCAACATTTTCTGTCATCAGTTAAAGTATATGTTTTTTCTTTGATTTAGCACTTTTACAGCTGGTATAGTACACATAAGACTCTCCTGCACACATAAATCCTTTAAATATCTTGCTGAACCAGCTGTACTTATCATTACGATATATATAGACCTCCGAGGCAGGTATCACTATTTCTCCCAGGATTCTCTGAGCTGTTCTCATTATCACTGAATATGTCAGAATAATTTTGAATGGGGATTTCAACGTTCCCATTACATAACACCATTGCTGACTCAGGCTATGGAATTCATGAATATACTTGAAAGCCTCATCAGCATGGTAATACCCTTGATTTGGTAATGTCAAAGGGTTAACATAATGGTTCAGTTTCTCATATCCTTGTCTCTGATCATTACTGTGATCATTTCACAAAAGAGTGCATTGTCCAAAGGCGGTTCTTAGAAGCTGCAGCAGAAACTGAGTTTGCTGAGCTTGTAAGTTCTTTTGATCCATGTAGTGTCATCTGCTCACTAGACAATGGTTGCTACCCTAAACAAAAACAAAAAAGGCAAAAAATGCCCTAAATGATGTGGCACCACTCAAGGTTAAAACATTGAGTTGAAGAGTATACTGTAAGAACAGTTACCTAAAATTAGGCACTGCAAGAGGGTCCTACACAGGGTTTGGTTTCCGTTGTTAATCTCTTGTTATTGCTTTCTTTTGTCCAAGGGCCTTTCCATAATTTAGATGCTGAAATTTTGATTCTGCTTTATTTCATATCACTGCTCCTTTTGCACACGTTGTCATGGTTCTGTTCTGTTGTTTGATAAGTTTTCTTCAGTTTTATGTTAAGTGCATTGTAGCATTGTTTCGATAAGTGGTCTATAAATAAAGATGGAATAAAATTGCATTATTATCATGGATTATAATCTTTATAGAATCCTCTCAGGAATTCTAGATTACTGTTTCCCACTATTGATAGATTGTTAAACCCTGCCCCTGCCTCTGGTCTTATGGCCAAGCCTCTTCCTTTTCTAAAATACTACTACTACTACTACTTCTACACATATATATATATATATATATATATATATATATATATATATATATATATATATATATATATATATATATATATTATATATATATATATATATATATATATATATATATATATATATATATATATATATATATATATATATATTTATTTATTTATTTATTTATTTATTTATTTTATTTTTTATTATTATTATTTTTTAATTTAAAAAAAGTAAAATTTATTTAGTAAAAAATAGGTCCCACGCACACATTTTGTAAGGCAATTACAGACAAATAGTGTATAAAACCCCTGTTTGATGGTCATTGTCACATGAATTAGTAGACCATTTGTACCTAATGTGGTGAAAGTAATCACGTTTCTGCAAGCCACCATAAGTCTGATCTGAAACATTTGGGGTGGAGGTTCTTCCTTGGCCTACTGGGAGTGTGGACACGCCCATTGCGCTTTTGTCAAGTTCTGTCTGGGATTAGCTGTACACACACGGTGCATTTGGTTTGGCCGAGCAAATACATTATACAAACACACAAAGCCATGCTCGGGGGAGGGACACAGGGGCAGGGCTTGGGCGGCGCCTGTCAGCAGAGAATGTTCAAAGGGAGGAGTAGGACGGAGGTGCTACATCCTCCCGGTGGGGGCTCCTCACTGGCAGGTGAGCCAGTTGGCTATAGCAGTGGCAACATATAAATGTGTGGGGAGGAATTAATTGGTGTAACAAATAAAATGGGCGAAAAAAAGGGGTAAAATAATTGGCCACTCTAAAAAATAATAATAATAAAATAAAAAATATGAAAAAAAACAGGAGTAACAAGCCTAGTTGTTATTTTAGACTTCAATGTTTAAATTGTTTGAAGTCCCATATAAGAAAAATGAACAAGGAAGTATGAAGCAAATCAAGCAAAAATCAAAGCTAACTCTTTTCCATTAATGCTATGCCCATACAAGTCACTGTGTTATCCTTTTAGCATAACCTTTGACTTTACTACCTGTACTGTTAATAATCATGTTAATAAAGTATTTAATCAATCAATCGACCAATCAATTCATTAATTAATTAATCAATCAATCTATCAAGCAATTAAAAAAAGTAGGCAATGTCCTCAGTTATTCTTAAGTGAGAAGCTGTCCGCGGTCCTGGAGTAACCAGTAGCTCTCATTGAGGAGCTGTCCGCGGTCCTGAAGTAGTAGCTCTCGGAAAAGAGCTGTCCGTGGTCCTGAAGTAACAGCAGTTAGCTATCATCGGGGAGCTGTCCGCGGTCCTGAAGTAACAGCGATCGCGCTCAGCAGAGCTCAGAGTGGAGTTAACCACTTCAGTAAACCCTATTCACTTGTACCCTATGTTTTACACCAGATGTCTGTGACGAAAATAGCTGTCCCGTTGTGATGCGTTGTGAGCTTGTAGATCTGCGACTTTTGCAAAATGTTCACCTGAGAAAAGCGATGCAGTTCCTGAGGTTAATTCTTTAGACTCTCAGAAATAATCTAGACGAAACCTGTGGGCATAGAGACCCAGCAGTGAGTCTGTATGAGTACTTCAGAGAGAGAGAGAGAGAGAGAGAGAGAGAGAGAGAGAGAGAGAGAGAGAGAGAGAGAGAGAGAGAGAGAGAGAGAGAGAGAGAGAGAGAGAGAGAGAGAGAGAGAGAGAGAGAGAGAGAGAGAGAGAGAGAGAGAGAGAGAGAGAGAGAGAGAGAGAGAGAGAGAGAGTGTGTGTGTGTGTGTGTGTGTGTGTGTGTGTGTGTGTGTGTGTGTGTGTGTGTGTGTGTGTGTGTGTGTGTGTGTGTGTGTGTGTGTGTGTGTGTGTGTGTGTGCATGCGTGAATGTGTGCATGCGTTTGAAAGTGAGAGCGTAAGAGACAGTGATCGGAGAAGCACGGCAAAGGAGAGGGGGAAGCTAGAGAAAGAGTGGGATAAGAAATATGTGATAAGGACAGTGGTAGAGGGGGCAATGGCTGGAAAGAGACAAATATGGAGAAGGAGAGGGATAGACTTAAAGAGATAAGGAGGGAGAGAAAGAGAGCGATAGAGAGCGATAGAGAGAGAGAGAGAGAGAGAGAGAGAGAGAGAGAGAGAGAGAGAGAGAGAGAGAGGGAGAGAGAGAACATCATTGTGCGCTGCCAGTATAAAACCAAGTGTCAAGCTTCACCAGCACAGAACTTCTGAAGTGCCGCACAACTCAGCACAGCAAAGACCAAGAGGATGGATAGAGGCTGAACACCCAGCAATGTACACTAAAGATATTGAATTACTAATTATAATGTATAGTTTGACTGCTTAAAGGATGAGGGGCAGTTGTTATAATCAAAGAGAGATGGATTGCCATTTTACGCGTCGCTTTCATGAATCGACCTTATGAATTATAGACAAATATGTCAGTTCTGAGCCTGAGGTGAAGTTGACGGGGGGCAATGACGGTATCTTTCTCAAATACTTGGCGGATAAACCAACGTGCATCCGACGGACGATGGAGACGTGCTGCTTTTGGACGAACCAAAAAAGTGCCAACTTATGGATAAACGCACTTCACCTGCATGCTCTCCTGGCTGTATTAAAGCCTGATGGTGGAGCAGCAATCTGATCAGAAAGACCATCACGCCGAGAGATGGAGCATGCCGATCACTTCAAACCACCGTCTATCATTTATGGAGATCTGCTGAACGTCTCCACCGCCAGCAACAACAACAACGACACCAACAACAATGCGAATCTCACGCCGAGCGCGGAGCAGAAAGACTCCAACGGCAACAACGTCGCTTTCCAGGCGGGCTTGGCCGTGACGTTGACCCTCATAACCCTCGCCACCCAGCTCTCCAACGCGTTCGTCATCGCCACCATCTACAAGTCCAGGAAGCTCCACACGCCCGCCAACTTTCTCATCGCGTCGCTCGCCGTCACGGACCTGCTCGTGTCCATCCTGGTGATGCCCGTCAGCGCGCTCTACACCGTGAGCCACACGTGGACGCTGGGCCAGGTCATCTGCGACGTCTGGCTGTCGTCGGACATAACGTGCTGCACGGCGTCCATCCTTCACCTGTGCGTGATCGCGCTGGACCGCTACTGGGCGATCACGGACGCCGTGGAGTACACCAAAAAGCGCACGCCGGCGCGCGCCGCCGGCATGGTCGCCACGGCCTGGGTGATCGCCATCTCCATATCGCTGCCGCCGTTCTTTTGGCGACAGGTGATTGCCAAATGCAGCCCCACCACCACCCACACTGCACACAGTACTTTACTCCAGTGGTTCTCAAACTTGTTCATGTCCAGGACCCCCAAAATGATATGTATTTGGCTGCACACACACCCCCCCCCCCCCCCCCCCCCCCCATCTCAAAAATATTTTGTGCCAGGGATTTTTTGAATAGACAAAGTATAAAATATGGTTGGTTAAAATGAGTGTGACACTATATTAACACATTTTGCTGGGGACCCCCTGATACCCCCCAAAGACCCCTGGGGGTCCCCGGACCCCACTTTGAGAACCAATGCTTTACACCAGTGGTTCTCAAAGTGGGGTCTGGGACCCTCAGGGGTCCTTGAGGGAGTTCCAGGGGGTCCCCAGCTGAATGATGGATAGTTAGGAACCAAATGGACCCTTATGGGTCTGTAACTCAGAGTTAAATTAACATTGATTTTACAATATAAATAGGGGTCCCAGAGATAGAAATGCGTGGTGGGTTGGCCAGCTAATCTATAGTTATATTGTAGTTATAGCTGTGTTTTTTTTTTTTTAACCATGTGTTGTTTTTTTACTTAGGATTTTTAACTTCTTATAACTTTTTTTTACTGCATTCTACTTCCATTGATGTAATGTATTTTCTAAAACGGCTAGTTCCATTCCGTGACTCTGATTGGCTGGTTTCCGTTTCGTGATATATGAGACTATAATCTAGATCAGTTTATATCAATCCCAGGTGCGTTCTTTTTATTCACAGTGATCCACATCTGTAGCGAAGCTTTAAACTTTTACACAGCCTAAGTACAAATATAATTTATGAAAAGGCTGCTACAGTGAAGTCAATTAATTTTACTAATATCTTATTAGGCTGACTGAAACGTTTTTTTTTTTTGTACTCTCTTGGTGTTTTGTTGTATGTGGGGATTGCATGTATCGGTTATGAAAGACAGATTGTATCATGAGAAAAACAGCTAGTCCTGATAAGTAAACTAATATATGATAGCCTTTCCATAGGAGTATCTTTTTTGGGACATTTTGTTATTTTCCTATATAAGCGAATTTTAATTATTTCCAAAAAGAACAGCCAATAGCATATTAAAAGTTGTGTAATCTTGAACCTAAACAGCAGTGACTAGTGGCATCGCCAAGCGCTTATCCGGAGTCGGGTCGCCCCCCCCCCCCCATCTCAAAAATATTTTGTGCCAGGGATTTTTTGAATAGACAAAGTATAAAATATGGTTGGTTAAAATGAGTGTGACACTATATTAACACATTTTGCTGGGGACCCCCTGATACCCCCCAAAGACCCCTGGGGGTCCCCGGACCCCACTTTGAGAACCAATGCTTTACACCAGTGGTTCTCAAAGTGGGGTCTGGGACCCTCAGGGGTCCTTGAGGGAGTTCCAGGGGGTCCCCAGCTGAATGATGGATAGTTAGGAACCAAATGGACCCTTATGGGTCTGTAACTCAGAGTTAAATTAACATTGATTTTACAATATAAATAGGGGTCCCAGAGATAGAAATGCGTGGTGGGTTGGCCAGCTAATCTATAGTTATATTGTAGTTATAGCTGTGTTTTTTTTTTTTAACCATGTGTTGTTTTTTTACTTAGGATTTTTAACTTCTTATAACTTTTTTTTACTGCATTCTACTTCCATTGATGTAATGTATTTTCTAAAACGGCTAGTTCCATTCCGTGACTCTGATTGGCTGGTTTCCGTTTCGTGATATATGAGACTATAATCTAGATCAGTTTATATCAATCCCAGGTGCGTTCTTTTTATTCACAGTGATCCACATCTGTAGCGAAGCTTTAAACTTTTACACAGCCTAAGTACAAATATAATTTATGAAAAGGCTACTACAGTGAAGTCAATTAATTTTACTAATATCTTATTAGGCTGACTGAAACGTTTTTTTTTTTGTACTCTCTTGGTGTTTTGTTGTATGTGGGGATTGCATGTATCGGTTATGAAAGACAGATTGTATCATGAGAAAAACAGCTAGTCCTGATAAGTAAACTAATGATAGCCTTTCCATAGGAGTATCTTTTTATATGTTTGGGACATTTTGTTATTTTCCTATATAAGCGGATTTTAATTATTTCCAAAAAGAACAGCCAATAGCATATTAAAAGTTGTGTAATCTCGAACCTAAACAGCAGTGACTAGTGGCATCGCCAAGTTGAAGTTACTAAACAATCCGGTGGGAAAGCAGCATGATAGTGAAATGCAGTGAAAGACCCGGAAAAAACAGCTGGGACTGGCCAGTAGTCACTTCGAGTGGCAGTTGGGGAAAACGCTCACCCCAAAACATGATTTACAATTCTGTGCCTATCAGCGCTGAGTAGGCTCAAGCGAACGTTGCTACACCTCGCTCGGTGGTGCCTCTCGTGGCTCAAGTTCGCTTGAGACTGCATGCACGCCTCCGTCGCGGTCCAAAACTATACTTTATCGGCAAAAGAAAAAAGTCTGCGGTTGTCGGAAAATAAGTGCCAGCAGGGGAATTCGATCACGGGAAGTTGGGGTTGGCAGTCCAATGCTCAGTGAGGCACGCCACCAGACCATTCAAGAAGTCAGGGCTTTGGGCTCTCTTAGAATGTGACAACGCCCCCACCGTCCTCTCTGGGGGTGGAGTCCTTGTTTTCTCGTTTTTGCATTCAGCCAATCGCAAGACAGGCAGGGCGGGGCTTGCTAGAATCTCACTGTAGAACAGACTTATCAGTGGCTCCGGGCAGAGCTTTTAAAGACATAATTCCTCCAGTCCGCCACTCTGACAGAACTCAATTTGAGAATAAAGTACTCTTTATCATTCTGATAGATTAGTCCTCTGGTGTATACTTTTCGTTCTTTTTTCTTTTTTTAAAGTTCCTGTAAAAAAAAAAAGAAAAAAGAAAGAAATCCGCCTGTCAGCAGAAATTCCCTAGTCAGCAGAATTGCTCGCCCTCACAATGTCTCAATCGCTTTACAAAGTAGCTATGTAAGTGGTTTACACGTGAAGTTCAGAGACATAGTAGCCAAATCTGGGCCTGGCTTTAAAAAAATATGAATTTCTATCGAATATCTTAGTTACCATGAGATTGACCTAACAGTTAAGTTTTGTTTCTCTATGTGTTTGTTTGGGAAAAGTTGACATGTTCACACAGCCTGGCCGGGAAGTGGAACTACTAACTTGTAAAGGTTGTTCTTGTAATGAATTATTGGCTGGCATCTCCCTTAGACATAGGGTGAGAAGTGCAGTCACCCGAGAGAGACTCGTAGTAGAGCCGCAGCTCCTTCACTTGGAAAGAAGCCAGCTTAGGTGGTTCGGGCATCAAGTACGGATGCCTCCCGAGCGTCTCCCTAGGGAGGTCTTCGATGCACGTCCCACTGGGAAGAGACCCCGGGGCAGACCAAGGACCAGATGGGGGGATTACATCTCCACACTGGCCTGGGAACGACTCGGGATCCCCCAGGAGGAAGTGGCTAATGTTGCTCAGGAGAGGGAAGGCTGGAGCTTTCCGCTGGAACTGTTGCCCCCGCGACCCGACTCCGGATAAGCGGTTGAAGATGGGTGGATGGATGGATGTTTTATGATTTTCATGTTGCCAAACTTGCCATGTTTGTAACCGTTTTAGAAAAGCAATAAGCCACGCGAGGTTTTGACCTCTATTTTATAATGTCTGAGAGGGTCGTAGGCACTCCGCTGACGTGTCGTGCCTCACTACGCCTCTCAGCCATTATAAAATACAAGGTAAACTGAGACCTTGCGTGGCTAATTGCTTTATTATATGTTCATCATGCTTCTTTTTATTGACAATCTGTTTGAATGTATTGCACTGGAGCTGTTGAACAGAACAAACTTCCTTCGGGATTCATAAAGTATCTATCTATCTATCTATCTATCTATCTATCTATCTATCTATCTATCTATCTATCTAGGTGAAAGCGGAAGAGGTGATGAGCTGCGACGTGAACACCGACCACATTTTCTACACCATTTACTCGACCTTCGGCGCGTTCTACATCCCCACGCTGCTCCTCATTGCCCTCTACGGAAGGATATACGTCGAAGCCCGAAAGCGCATCTTGAAACAGTCCCCCAACAAAGCCGGGAAAAGACTAACGCAGGCCCACTTGATCACGGATTCGCCCGGTTCGGCGGCGTCCACCACGTGTCTAAACTATGGCACCAACGAAACCTCCTCCTGTGACACCACCGTGTCGTCTGCAAACGTAGTGAAAGTCACGGTGTCCGACGCGCTGTTGGAAAAGAAGAGGCTCGCCGCCGCCCGGGAGAGGAAGGCGACAAAGACGTTGGGGATCATCCTCGGGGCTTACATCATATGTTGGCTCCCGTTTTTCATCTACACCATAATAGTGTCCGTGTGCGAGTCGTGTTTTTATCAGGAGTTGTTTGACGTATTCACGTGGTTGGGTTATCTCAACTCGCTGATCAACCCCATCATATACACCATGTCCAACGACGACTTCAAGAAGGCGTTCAACAAGTTGATACGCTTTAAATGTTGCCGGTCATGAGAATATGGCCTATGCTATAACATCCATAACGTTTATGTTTTAACTTGAATGTGCATTCCACAAGTCCTTTTCTCTCAGCAGCTTTTGGCCTGCATGGGAAATGGGCTACGATTTCTGATCTTGGTGAAACGCCATTTCATTAGTTGCCCTGGCACCAGCTGCTAGGTCAAGCACGTGATGGCCTAAATTGCATAATCATACATCAAAATAAAAAAAGAGGACAAAGGATTTGACTACTGCCCTTCATGTAGACTTTGCAGTGGGGTGTTGAACTGCATTGGTCCTGTATAGCCTAACTGTTAATGCATATGAATGTAATTTAGGCTACATGGGAGGTTCATGAAAGACAGCCATTTCATGGATTTTCAGAAGCCTACTGTTGTATCTTAGGAAGATATCATGAGCCTAAATGAGGAAGCACTGTGACCGATTTTTGCAATTGATCAACTATACGTCTTTCTTTCTTTCCTTTCTTTCTTCTTTTATTGGAGAAACAAGTAACCAGGAGAGGTCTGTCTCTGTTTGTATTCATCCACCCATTACAGTCATCAGAACTGTGTATGATATATAGAAAGCATATTTGACACTCAACATCAGTTGGTGAGTAAGCACAAACAGCTTATAGGACTAAGCTACCATGCACAAGTAAATGAAAGTATCATTAAGACAGAACCCCCCCCCCTGACCCCCAACTCAATAAGGGGAAGCAATGGTGCCTACAACAGTTGTTTCCTTCACAGGTGCCTGGCTTGTGTGGAGATCAGCAATTATTTATTCATTTATTTATTTGTTTGTTTTATTTGTGGGGGGCAAACACATGTTATCTTGTTGTCAGTGTTATGTGTAATGTTATATTTTTTTTGTGACATATAGGACATTATTCTTTACAGTAAGTTAAAGAGTAATACAAGCTAAGCCTAAATGTGTGAATACTGTACGTATGCATTGTCTTCATTATTCATTCCATCATGGTTTGCTAATTTGAAGTGTGCTCAATCAAAACATGGCAGCCGTATGGATATCATATACTGTAAAATAGTGCTAAGTTATAACCACCTCTGAAAGCAGAAGCCCATACTGCAAAACACTAGACCTCCTCACCAACCCTCTCATGAACAAGACTCTGTGAATTGCTTAACATTTGCTTTGATGTTTCAGTATGCATCTAAATGTACAAGCTATGTTCTGATGGGGAAAGGGGCTAAAACAGGGTTCCTAAAGTCATGGAAAATCTGGAAAAATCATGGAATTAAAAAAATATATATATTTATAACATTTCCAGGTCTTGAAAAGTCAGGGAAATCTGTGAAGCATATCTGTGTCAACATTTATAACAGTTACGGAGCATAGATCACACATGCACACTTTGGAAAGGTCATCCAAATGTGCTCAGAATGTTT
Source organism: Gymnoscopelus microlampas (assembly GCF_963454915.1). Taxonomy (NCBI): domain Eukaryota; kingdom Metazoa; phylum Chordata; class Actinopteri; order Myctophiformes; family Myctophidae; genus Gymnoscopelus; species Gymnoscopelus microlampas. The sequence continues at coordinate 10,460,113 of NC_139953.1, forward strand.
TTTGTCCACAGGCAGACACATTGCTGGCAGATCCTATTACCTGAAGACATAATGTAACATAATATGTTTCATAATTGTATTCCAGAGTCCCAAATAGTGGTCCGCTCTTACCCAAACCAGACCTGGGACAGTCGCCCAAGCATGTGTGAATTAACAATGGCACTTACAAATATTGACACAGAGAGATCACAGGATTGATATGGATGAATTAGCAGAACAAATGAGTGGGAACCCTGTAAATTGTACTCAGTTCAAGTGAACTGATGAACATTTGCCAAACATTACTATACTGTACATCGTCATTGTGTGTTCACATTGTATTACTGTATCTAAATGCTTAAATAACATGCCACAATAAGGCTGTAGGCAGGAATCGTGGTATCAAGTGCAAGCAGAATCACTCTGTGTAAAAGAAATGAAAGAAATAAAAATGGCATTTAACTGGAACCGGGGCCTACTGGCGGGCCATGAGGATATTGCAAGTGGGCCCCCAAATAATAGGCTCTATTCACAGCAGCCATATTATGAAGACATTCACAGGTGTTACCAATGATACTAATGAAGGCTCTGTTCCATTCTGGTCAAACCGAGTCAGGGTGCTGATATTGTGCATGTTGGCCCACTGGAAACAAATGCCCCTTACAGGTGTGTAACTCTGAGAGTGTTGGTTCCATTTGTACACTCTCAGAGTTATGGGGGTCGTGGAAACCACTGTGCTACACTAAATGGAACAGAGCCTTCATTAGTATCATTGGTAACACCTGTGAAGGAAGTGATAATATGGCTGCTGTGCATAGAGCCTATTGGCAAAACATTAAGTCATGGTATTTTTTCTTTAAAACCATTGAGCAATGAGTTTCCATTGTGATAAATAGGAACTACTACGTTAGTTCCTTAGTTCCAAGCCGGAACGCAATCGATTGATTGATCATTAAAATAAACATCCGCTTAAAATGTACGTGGCCCACCCATGGGGTGGGCTGCAAACACTTTAGAGGATTTTCAAGTGGGCCCTGTTCCAGAAAAGGTTGGGAACCACCCTAAGTAGAAAGCACAGAAGGGTCCGTTTCTCGTGTATTAAGATAACATGGCAGCCAAAGATATTTTTTGTAGAGATGAGGGATAGTGTTCATCACAACTGCTTCTGAACCATTACTGTTCAAATTCAATGTTCATTTCCGAGCACAAAATATCAAACATTCTACGGCAGCCATCTTTCAGTGTTTAAGGGCAGGTCAAAATCCCATTAAAAATACATTCATTTGGGATTTTAACCACTTAATCCCTGTTCTAAATGTTTCCAAAATTGTCGATTTACAAGCTCAGAACATGTCACATCGCAAGTTCGCGACGCATCGTGACCTTGTAGATCTGCAATGTTTTTAAAATATTTGGAAATTCTTCAAAGGAATTTTGAAAATGTTTGCCCCAAAACAGGGACACCAGGGTTAATATGGATAAGTGACGTATAGCCATTGTAACTAATCCATTTGTGTGGAAAAACAGCCTGTGTATACAGTAGTGCTCAGTGTGTTTGACACTCATCAGGACACTTTATCAATCCATGTGGAAGTCAACGTTTCATCCAAAACAGCTGTTTGCCTGTTAAAACTGTGCAAATGACTGAAATGTGAGTTTGTAGGAATGAGGACCTGCATACACGTGGCCCTACATGGGCCACGACTGAACACAGATGATCCAAACTAGCTTCTGCTGTACAATGCTTCTGCGCACATAAAGCAATGCACTGTATCTGCTGCTCTGTTGGCTGAAGTTGACCCACAATTTCACATAAAAATACTGTTGTGAACAATGAGAAGAAGAAAAAAAAAACAGCAACTAAACAACAATAAACAAATAAACGGCTGATGGAATTAAGAGGCATTGATCATTTTTCTTATTTTCTTATTCTGGGTTCTCGTTTTGTGTCAGTGTGGTTCTATATTTGTTGGCAGTTGCCTATACCACTAGACATCATTCACACAAGTAAGATGCTTATGTCCACAGTCCACACATATTTCATATGAAGGCGGCAATGACATTTCTGTCATCTTTATATGAATCCGGTGCGGTATTTACTACTTGTTTCATCTGGGGCTTTGAGAGGATGACGCATCTCACGAATGAGATACAGCTGTTATACCGGCTGCCTGTATGCAGTATCAGTGGAATTCAACACATTATGAAATAGTCTGTTTAACAATAGTCCAATGAGACACACTCCTACATTTCTCTCTAGCATTTTTTTAGTGCAAGTGTGAAACCTAAGGAGGGGTGGTTAATTTGTGTACTGTATATTATGTCCACTCTACCTGAAAAGCCAAATCAATTATATGGCGAAGTACTGTAATTGCTGGCATAACAAAAACAAACAAAACGCAGCCAGTGGCTCAGGGGGTGGAGCAGCTGCTTGGGAATCGGGGTTCCGGGTTCGATCCCCAGTTCTCCCTGGGTTAGTGTCAAAGTGTCCTTGAAGGTTTCCTCTACCGTCGGTGTGTGTGAATGGGTGCATGTAATACATAGTGCAAAGTACTTTGGATAAAGGTGCTATATAAATGGAACATTTACCATTTCCTCACATTTACCTCACAACTGAATATTATAGAATAGCTAGTCAAGTCAAACATGATGTTTATGGCTAGGGATATCCGATATTATCGACAGATAATAGCAAAAAAAATGTAATATCGGAAAATATCGGTATCGGTTTTTATGCATGCTATTTTACTGACTAAACAAAAATATACAGCAGAAGAATCAACTTGTTTGATTTACTGGCTGTTGCACATTTGTGAGGTTTGAACTAGATGTTATATTGATATTATAGCTATTTTATTTTATTGTCTCCGCCAGGCCGAAGGCATGGCGAGAGAGTATGTTTTACCCTCCGTCCGTCCGTCCGTCCGTCCGTCCGTCCGTCTGTGGACAGCTAATCTCTGCCACCGCTGGCTTGATCGCAGCCAAACTGTGCACACACACTCCCTGGATGCCAATTCAGACCCTCTGCCCCAAACTTTTCACATGGGCTTGTTATAGCGCCACCAGGAGGCCGCTTTTGCCAAAACACATTTTATGACAGTACTCCTACAAAATTTGTCCAAACGTCACACAAATCGGTACACAGTATCTCTATAGTCATTAAACCAAACGACTTTTTCAGATTTATCATATTCCATCTGCATTGGCTAAAAATGGCTTCCAAAGTTTGCAGGACTGCTCGGTTTTGAACAAAATGCCTCAAATCATGAACACAGCATGCAATTTCCGTGAAATTTTGCACGCACATTCTCACTAGGCCGAGGAAGAACTGCCACTTGAGAATTTTCAAATCAGCCTCATGGTGGCGCTACAACAGGCTGCTTTGTGTTTTCACCTATAACTGCACCGATCTGTGTAAAACTTTGTATGTGCACTCCCTAGAGGCCAAGGAAAAACCTTTGCCCTGCATTTTTCACATCTGCCTTTTATAGCGCCACCAGGAGGCCAACTTATATCAAACACATTTTTGGATATTACTCCTTCAGATTTTATCCACATTTCATGCAAATCGGCAGACATGATCTCTATAGTCATGTGCTCAAGACGGACCAGTTAGATTTTTCATATTCCATTCTCATTGACTAAGATTGACATCTAAAGTTTGCAGGAGTGGCCCGTTTTGAACAAAATGTTGCAAATCATCAACACAGCATCCGATTGCGGTGAAACTTTGCACGCACATTTGCACTACGTTGAGGTCACGAATGCCACCCTTTCAACATTGCCATATTATAGCGCCACCAGCAGGCCGATTTTGGCAAAACTATATTTTTTACTTGCGGTGAAACTTTGCACGCACATTTGCACTACGTTGAGGGCACAAATGCTACCCTTTCAACATTGCCCTATTATAGCGCCACCAGGAGGCCGATTTTCGCAAAACCACACACACACACACATTACACTTCCTCACCTGGCGGAGACTTGTGCTCCGAGGAGCACTTTCTCTAGTTAGATAATGTGATAGTTTGCTTATAGTGAAATAAGTCGGCATACCCTATTTAAGGCACATTTCACAGGAAACTGTGAAAACTGAAATACATAGTTTTGCTTCAAAACCTGCATACCACGTGTCCTCCCTAAGGAACCCATCTGACATCTGTCATCATGGCATCACTTTTGATACAACTCCCATGGTACCGGAATGGAGAGTCTTGGCGGACAGTGTTTTCTTTCATCTCACGTCAAACACAGATGTAATTTGGTCCCTTTGAAAGTTATTAGACCATTAATCCATGTTTACTGTGGGCCTTGCTGGGAAATGTGTCACTCTGAACAATACTCCTGTTAGGAATAGATGACAGGGACGGCGAGATGTCAGTCTCGTCTGGCTGGCTGGCTGCCTGCCAGGTGATTTCTCAAAGGGAACATTTAATGGACATTTACATTTTAGGGATTTAGGGTGCATTAGCAGCAGATGTGACTATAAAACAATGTTTAGATACTGTAACTGATTACCAATAATGCCAACAGCTTGAGAGCAATCCGTTTCATTCATTTCAATGAAAGGAAAAGTGATTTTGACTCACAGATATTTGAGGGCTTATGAGAATCAGAATCATATTTATTGCCAGGAATTTCTCTCAGTGGGGTTGCTTTACAATGAATAATATTAAAGACAGAAGATACGGTAGAAGCTTATACAGTATACAATGTTATAGGTTGATATAGCAACATGAGCAGCTACATAATATGAATCATTGCATTTGTTGAATCGTGTGTACATTATACATTGCACTTGTATGAATACATCAATATAGTTAGTTTGTATTGTGTTCACAGAGGTAACAACATTTTGTAGAGTCCCAGGTGATTTGTGGCTGAGCAGAGACGTCCCAGCATACCTTGGGGTGCATCCATATTCCTTATTCTTCAACCGCTGTGTTGTTGTTTGCCCATGGGAATGCATTGGCCGAATGATGTGTTCTGTTGTTTATTGTTGTTGATTTATAGTACTAGAGGTTCGGGCCTCTACGCAGCCCTCACACCTACGTCGCACTGCCGATCCGACCAATATGTCTGAGTCAGAGTGTTGGGGGCTTAGTCAGAGTACCCGTTCTGCATCAACCAGTCCTCGTCCCTTCTTATGCCCATATATGGAGATCCCTGATGTCATCAGCATATGCCCATATATGGGCATAGCCCCTTTTGTGCCCATATATGGAGCTGACTGATTTGTTCACGGCTGATGCCATGACGACACATTGAGGTTAGACAACGCACTCCATATTTGGGCGTCGCTGCATTGGGAATTATATGGTTATTATGGCCAAGTCAGAGTGACATCAGAGGTCCGCCTGGCCTACTCGCCCTCCCATTAGCCAATTTTTAGTATAAGATACGTGTATCTTTTACAGAAAAACCTGAGTATAATAGGGCACTTAGAGAGAGCGCCCCTTCTCTCTGTGTTCAAGTTTTGAGTGAGTTGGAGTTTGGTGCGCCAGGTGCCACAATTAGGAAATGTTCCTAATTGGGGTCAGCAGTTGTGGTTTCTCATTTGAACCCACAGTTCGTTACATTCGTGTCAGAAGCGGGATGTCATCAATCGCGGGCCCTCGATGTCGTCACAACTGCCCTCCAGCACCTTGGCTATAGAGCCGACAGGCAGCAACGACTCTGCACTAGAAACCACACAGGGAAGCAGTGTTGCCAGATTCTGTGAGAGAAACAGGTCTAGGAAAACCAGCCCAAAAGAAGCGACTATGGGCTACATGAGCACTTTAACATATACATCCGCTATTTGAAAATAGCAGATCTACAAGCCCAGGTTGAAATAGCAGCTCAGCTCAAATAATGGTTGATCCAAAAATGTTTTTTTGGATAAGCCATTGAGTTGGTATTAGAAGGTCATGTGCTACAGGCACTGACAAGCCTCAGACCGGAGGAGCTATACCATTCTTAAGGGTGCCCCAGAGCAGAGGTTCTCAACCTTTTCAGGCAGCGACCCCCCCCCCAAAATTGAACTGGGGACCCCCCCACCCCGACAAGCAGTTGGAATTGTCGGAGTTGGGGTGTTGAATTTAGTTTGACTCCGTTCCACAGATGAATATTGTGAAAATAGCCGATCTACAAGCTCAGTTGTGAGCTTGTAGATCGGCTATTTCAATAGTGTTTCATAGTGTTGTTGATTGCTTTTGATGCAGTAATGGTCTTATTTCTTCATCTTTTTTGAGGTATTAAAAAGGTCTTAAGTCCTTAAATTGTCACTTCACTTCAAAAAATCATGTGGTCCCGACCCACAGGTTGAGAACCACTGCCCCTATAGAGGAGCGATTTAGCCGGCCAGCCTTCGAGGATGAAGCCAGGGAACAACTGCCCCCCCCCCCCCCCCCCCCCCACCAGATAGAGAGAAAAGGAGAGCATATACTGTAGATGGGAGCCTATATGCCACCGCCCCCACTGAGCTACATAGATTAATTCAATGCAGAACTCCCACATTCCTGCATGGTATTCTGGAGCAGATGGCACCACAGGCCTGTGTGTAAAGGACTCTGTCCCAAGGGCAGTGCTTCAGGGGGGCTGAGGGGGCGGGTTGCCCCCTGGCATGCGTGGGACTCCCAGAGGTCGACTTTTATTTTATCGTTGCTGTCGGGTGGAAACCTTGTATGTCCAAATCTTATCTAGTTTAGGACATGAAAAAAAAGGAACCTGTGTTCCAATGGATCCGATTGAGTTATTATTTAGTTGCAAGCTCTTGTTAATACTTTTCATTGGTTTGATATTTGTAAAACCCACAGACCGACATAAAGGGATAGTTCACCCCCAAAATGACTCTTTTTCTATCGATTAGTCACCTCATGGAGACTTGAATTCATGGAGATTTTTTTTGTTTTGTTGCATTCCTAAGCCAATAATTTGATGACCGGCAGCGGTTCCGTGTCTCCTACCGGAACCGCTGCCATACCGGTCCGCTGATCATCACATTTTTGGCTTAGGAATGCGACAAAAAAAAAAAAAAAATCCATGCATTCAAGTCACCATGGGGTGACTAATGGATAGAAAAAAAATATTTTCTTTGGGTGAACTATCCCTTTAATCCCTTTCACTTTCAAAATTGTTCTAAAATAGCTCAAATAGCCGATCTACAACACCTCACATTGTGAAGAAGTAGGGTATTCATTTACGAAAAACACAACATTGAAAAATGGAGATAGGAGGTTTCTGTCCGACAGCGACGTTATGGTAGGACTGTGGTTGGTGGCAGTGTTGCCAGATTCAGTGAAAGAAACAAGCAACCAGGTCTAGGAAAACCAGCCCAAAAGAAGCGACTATGGGCCACATGAGCACTTTAACATACTATACATCAGCTATTTTCAAATAAAATCTTGCGGGGAAATTATAATAAGCAGATCTGGCAACCCTGGTTGGTGGCTGAGGAGAGGCTTGCCGGCATGCCTCTGGGTGCATCACTGTGTTGTTGTTATCAAATCAAATTGCTCTCTTGGGTCTCGAAAATTACTGTATAGCCTATACAGTTGTGGCTGTCTGGGGACCTCCAGGGGTCCTTGAGGGGGTTTCATGGGGTCCCCAACAAAATGCAGAACTGTTTAATCTCACTATTATTTCGCCTGCTAGAAGTTATCCCAAAGAGAAAATGTTATAAGAATGACTTTATAAATGATATTATTGGTTTCACTCTCTTCACTATTATCTCTCCTCCTACAATAGGCCTAGGCTACAGACAGTTGTAGAGTTCTGTGCTAAATCTAATCTAACCACAAAAATCGTATCTCTAACAGTTAAGCAATATTACAGGAGAGTTTATACTGTATGCCAGGAGTATTGGCACGACAGTGACGCGGTCAGAATCACAGCACAGCCCAGTTCCATAATCCTGTGTTTGAGAACCGCTGGTCTACAGTAGGGTCAGTAGCAGTGGTGGAAGAAATACTCAATTTTTTTACCTAAGTAAAAGTATCATTACCACAATGTAAAAATACTCAAAGTTCGGAATTCAAAATTTGCTTGAGTATAAAAGTGTTGGCATAAAAATATACTTAAAGCACCAAAAGTAAAACTATGCATTATGTCCAATTTAAATGTATGCAATGTTTTTGAATAAAGCATGTCTACGAGCTCACAACGCGTCACATTCTTTGCTTATTTGGGGGTGAAAATACTTTTTTTTTTTAAGTTTGAAAACATCTCCAGAGTACAGGTTAATGCGATTGAGTGATTATTTGTGGAATTTTGAATCATATTTTATGGCAGAGTTGTCACTTGTCTTAGAAACCTTGTAGGAACAATGTGCCATCCAGCAGACTCTCTGAGAGAGAGGACACTCTCCTGACCTCACACCCACACTCTCTATTTTCTGCCCACACTGAAGCCTCTGTTCCAAAAGTGACATCAATCTGACCTGAATACAGCCGAGCCTGTGTTGTTTATAACAAGGCCATTATGTCAGCTGTTCTTCCGTATCGCAAGTGAACAGTTGCCACACTGTGTATCTGCCCTGTGTATATGTGTATACTGTGTATATCCCCTGCCATGGTATATATATATATCGTTCTTGTCGGGCAGAAACCTTGTATCTCCATATTTCAACTGTGTTTTTCGTAAATTGATCCCCTACTTCATGCTATTGTCAGTCACACAAAAAGTAGTGACAATAGCAGATCTACAAGCTCACAACGCGTTGCATCGTGAGCTTGTACATTTTCACAATTTTAAAATGTTTCTAAAACAATAATTAAAAAAGGAGCGGTTTTGGACGTACACGGTTTCCACCCGACAGCAACGCTATTCTTTATTCCCATAACGCTGAATAGTGCATGGCCTTTGTTTTCAACTCTGATGAAAGAGGAAGTGAGAGGACACGCTAAATGCACACCATCATAAATGTTTTACCATGCACACATCTGCATTGTAGTATGTATACACAGAGGACATACTTTCTCCCCTGCTTGTATACGAAAAGTGTTCTTGAACTAGGGCTGGGCAATTAACCGGAAATATATATTGAAACCAGGGTTGCGTTGGTCATGGGACGGGCTAACGCGCCTTGCAACCACTATTTTGAGGAGGAGCGTGCACTCGCGGATGCATAGATTTAAACTAACCTTAGATTCACACCTCAACAAAGTCAACAAAGGCTGCTGACTGCCGGTTGTCACACCAGCATGAATTAACATAGGATTAACATAGGAATGAGCCTATATTTCCATTGTGTGACCTGTAGTGTAGGTGTTAAGCGACGCGCGTGTGACGTCATTAAGATAGAGTGCAACCACTTTCCGAATCACCGGAAATATATATAACCGGAAGTACTGTCGTTTTTTTGTGTGATATTTTTACATTTATATCGACAAATGAAAAAAGAAAAATCCAATAGATTTTGTATCACTGACTGAATCCATCATTAGTCTGATTAACCACTTAAAAAAATAGGGAAAGTAGCCAATCTACAAGCTGATAATGCAACGTGTTGTGAGCTATTTTTGTACGCTACCATTGTCCAACAAAGTATTATATCGCGTTAAGTGGTTCACAACCTGCCAGAAAGAACCACCATCTTATGAAAAATGAATGCGTGACTTCCCTTGCCCTATTCGCACGTATACTAGTGCATGACATCACTGTAGCTTATAAACACTTCAATATTATTTTAGTGTTCCCAAGGGTGACAGATGCAAAGTGGTGGTCAAATGTAAAGTATCGGCTGTCATAAGAAGACGAGGTACCTGTTATGGCAGCATAAAGAACAGCTTTAATCATTTCCCTTCTTGTAGGTCATTACTTACAGTACGAAGACAGCAACCGCATCACACAGGCTGACACAGCAGCGATTAAATACAATAAGTCCGAAAGTTAGCAAGTCAGAGAGCCCTCAGCAATGAATAAAAATGTGGCTGGCCTCTGTGTGACATCCTTAATGATTTGATTTATGCATAATGCGTTCCAAGAAAGCCTCCAAACCACATTAAATCAAATCAAATCGACTGGGGTAACTTAATGATTCTTTCCCCACTCTTTCTTTGTTCTTTTCCCACTGTGAACTTTCTTTTCTTTTCCTTTTTCAATATAGCTTATTCCCAGAGATCTACATCACTGAAACAAAAGGTTAGAAGTTGAATATATGTATAATTAATATTGACTGGGGCACTAAACTGCTAAATAACTCATTAACTATAAAAGCATGCTTGCCCGCTGGAAGCTCATCAGGCAGCTGTTTAGGAGTGGTCTGACCATGACTATCCCTGTGCTTATCATACCGATAGCTATATTCTCTGTTGTCTAAATAAACTCCTCCACAGAAAACAACTAGGAATATTAAATTCTGCAATTCTTTTGAATAATGTTTAACTTCTTTTATTTGATTTGTGAACGTCTTTTGAAAAATATATGTATTTTTAAATATAGGAACCGTAAAAAGAAATGTACATCTACTTTGAACCCATTTTATACTTCAGCTATTCAAAAATAGCCGATCTACAAGCTCACAACGTGAGCTTGAATGCTGTTTTTGAAAATCGAAAAAAAATAAAATGTTGAAAAACTGTGGCAATTTTGGAATAGTCTTACGGGGGTCCCTGGCACAAAATCTTTTGGGGAGTCTGCCTCTAAATACCTTTGAATTTGGGGGTCCTTGACATGAAAAAGTTTGAGAACCAATGCGTTAGCAGATGAAAATGAGTCGACACTCATTTTCGTAGTGTTGAATCGAATTCTGACCCGCAGCAGCCTATAAAATGAAAACAACTGGACTCGCCTGTCACACACGAGATTAGACTGGGACCGCGTGGGACTCAGTGAGATTGATAATCCGTTTAATCATGCCCACAAGTCTGTAATCTGACCCACATTTCATTCTGTGGGTCAGTGTGCCAGCGGTCAGAAAGAACTGTAACTGATCTCATCCCTCCCTGCAGTAGCCAGTATGTCCCTCCAGAGACATGTACCGCACTGTACTCTCAAAGTGTCGTTGACAAGATACTGAGCTCTTGTACAATACTCTCCATTCTCCACATTTGCTTATCAAAGTGGGGTCCGGGGCCCCCCAGGGGTCCTTGAGGGAGTTCCAGGGGGTCCCCAGCTAAATGATGGATAGTTAGGAACCAAATGGGCCCTTATGGGTCTGTAACTCTGAGTATACAAATGGAACCCTAACGGGTCCATTTGGTTCCATTTGTACACTCTCAGAGTTCAATTAACATTGGTTTAACAATATAAATTGGGGTCCCAGAGATAGAAATGCCATTAAATGGGGGTCCATAGCCTAAAGCATGTCAAACTGGGGGTCCTTGAAATTAAAATGGTTGAGAATCCCTGCTAGAGCCGTAAAAATCTTCTCTTATGGGGTCCCTGCCTGGACCTAAACCTTTTCAAATGGGGGGGGGGGGGGGGGGGGGGTCTGCGGACTAATAAGAGTAGGAGTCTGTTTACTGTGCAGCTCAAGAGTATGACACTTAATAATGTTGGCCTGAGGCAGTCGTTTGGGACCGTGCATGGCGACCCAAGCTAAAAATGTATAAAGCAGTGGTTCCCAACCTTTTATGGATCAGGGCCCACTTGAAAATGTCAAAAGCGTTCACACACAGCCCACCCGTTTTAGCACTTAACACCGTGTGAAGTGGTCAGATTGGTGCGTCGCCTGCATTTTCAGAGCATGCTTAGTTTAAAACCCATTTAGGCCTGGAACACCAATACGTAACTATACCTTTAAATCATTTTGGTGTAGTTGTTGCTGTATACAGTATATAGCAACATTACGTTTTGGATACAAATACAAGTTTAAGTTTTTCAGAAAACTTAGGTCAGGATTTAGAGGGCGTTTTTAGAATCGTCCTCAGGTCAAAATGCGTTAATGATCAATACAGCATATCGTGTTCCAGTTTGGATCAGAGGAACTAACAGAGACAAGCACAATTACTGTTTTGCCAAATTATTTGGGGGCCCACTTGCAGTATCCTCACAGCCCACCAGTGGGCCCCGGGCCACATGTTGGGAATCGCTGGTATAAAGGCATCTCAGAGTCATTTGAGGCACTTGAGATATGAACATTGAGCAACAAAATGACAAAACTAGGCCGAATACCTTTAGAAATGCTACTTCGTAAGCATGTACTGTATGAATGTATGTCCGTCTCCTCAAAAGCAGACCAATCACAGCTCACGGGAATCAGATGTCCGAGTTCCAGGACATTTTGTAAAGCAACAACAGCATTCTCACAAATGGGGGCAGGGGTGCAGTGCAGACTTCAATATAACTCTGTGGTCCATGGAAGGTAGTGGGGTGGGAATACCAAATATTCCATTGAAAACAAACACATCGAAAACAAAGTTTTAAACTAGTACTGTAGGTGTAGATGTGGAATTACTAAATATTGAGCAACTGTATGGAATATTTTTCACCTAAAATGTATCAATATTGTATAGACAATCTGCCAGAGATGTTTCTCCTCCACTGCCTGAAAGCTCTGCTGGTGGGCACAGCTGCTGCTCTGAGTCACCTGGAGCTCACACTGCTGGACCACAACTTGTTTAATAGGCCTGCCTTTAACTAAATATACTCTTCAATATAGAGAATACAACGCAATTATATTATCCAATCCATTTATAGAGCACATTTAAAACAACAGCGTTGAACCAAAGTGCTGTACACTCAGTAGACAAATATAAAATACTAAAGAGTAAAGCAATAAACAGGCACACAGAGGGTGCAACACATAGACACAATGCCGAACGGAAACAGCAAAGTCTGAACTAACTAACTGTCACGCCCAAGGGAGCTCACACACTCACACACCTGTGACCACTTCCACACCTGTGCCTGTTTCCACTGAGTAGCCAAGGTTATTTAAGGCCTCACTCTGCCATTATTCTCTGCCTGCTGATCAGACCAGTTTACCCTAGTCTAGCTCGCTCTAACCCAGTATTCGGAATCTGTATTCTCTGCCTGTTTTGACCCCTGCCTGTATCTGGATTTCCCTCTGCCTAACCCCTTTGTACTTCAGCCTACTAGGACGGATTACCTGTGTTTGGATTTGGATTGGACCCACGGACTACGGCTAAGCTTTACCCCCTTTGGACTAGACGCCACGCTGACTGACTTCTCTGGATTCCGACCCACGCTTTCCCCTTTGACTACTCTCTGCCTGGCCCTCTTTGCCCCTGGTTGCCCATTTCCCCCCCCCCCCAGCTTTGTTTGAATAAAACCTGTTGAACCTGTGCCTGCTTTTGAGTCCTCTTCTGTTTGGTGCCTGACAGATCAGCAGGCCCGACATGGACTCAGCGGGCGGTTCCGACCAGAACCCGTCACCCCTGGAATTACAGGGCCAACTGCTTGGTACGCACGATCAGAACATTAAGGAGATGCAAACAACAATTCACAACCTTTCTGCTGCGGTAACACAGCTACTTGATACTCAACGAGCCCAGGCCGGCCTGCCACCCGTCGCAGCAGAACCGCCTCCCGCAGCAGCGCCTCCCGCACCTCCAGGCATGGAGCCGCGGTCCAATGAACCGAGAATTCCCACTCCAGCTAAATACTCCGGTGATCCGGGGGGATTTCGTCAGTTCATGGTTCAGTGTGAGTTTACGTTTGTTGCTCAGCCGTCCCGTTATTCCTCTGACCATAACAAATTGGCGTTCATTATGAATCTCCTTGTGGATAGCCCACTGAACTGGGCTGTAGCTCACCTCAGTGTTCTCCCCGCGGCCGATCGGACTTATGATGGTTTTGTGGCGGAGTTCCAGCGTGTGTTTGACCACCCGGGTACGGGCCAGACGGCGGCTCGGAGGCTTTATGGCGTTCGGCAAGGAAGACGGGAGGTGACCGCCTACAACATTGAATTCCTCACTCTGGCAGCCGGTACACGATGGAATGATGACGCTCTGCTAACCGCTTACCACCACGGCCTCTCGCCTGAGTTGCGGGACGAACTCGCCACCCGTGATGACGCTGCCGACCTGAACTCTCTCATGAAGTTGACAGTGAAGATTGACGAGCGTCTCCGTGAGCGGCGCAGAGAACGGTCCTTCCGCCTTCCCAGCGTGGACCGAAACACTACGGAGGCGGGGCCGTCATTCACCAGTGCCAGCCGCGTCACAGCCACGCCCCCATCCCCTGCTCCCTCCAGAGCTGAGCCCATGGAGATAGGACGGGCCAGTTTGAGTTACGAGGAGCGCAAGAGACGGATCCGGGACAACGCCTGTCTCTATTGTGGCCGTCAGGGCCACTTTGCGGCGGTCTGTCCATTAAAAGACAACGCTCGCCAGTAGCCAGGGAATTATTGGTGAGCAATGTTCATTTCCCTAACTCCTCTACTAAATTTCAGTCTGTTATTATAAGCTGCAATAATACAGAGTTGGAAACTCAGGCTCTAATTGATTCTGGTGCTGATGCTAATTTGATTGATGCTAATTTAGCCCACCAATTAAATATTCCTGTCACTTCTGTTGATAAACCCTGTCAGGCCAGTGCTCTCGATGGGAGGTCCATTGGGTTGGTAACTCAGGCTACAGTCCCTATTAAGCTCCGTATCTCTGGCAACCATTGTGAGACTATTTCACTGCATCTTATTAATTCACCTCATGTCCCAGTCATTTTAGGACGTCCCTGGCTTGCTTTGCATAACCCTTCCATAGACTGGTCGAATCGCAAGATCACCTCCTGGGGGCAGTATTGTCTCGCTAACTGCCTAAGGTCGGCTCAACCCCCATCCTCCCCAAGGCCTGCTCCTTCCAACTACTCCCCAGACCTGTCAGGGGTCCCGCCCGAATACTGGGACTTGAGGGAGGTCTTCAACAAGTCCCGGGCCACGTCGTTACCTCCACATCGCCCCTATGACTGCCCGATCAACCTGCTGCCAGACACTTCTCCCCCCCGTGGTCGCCTGTACTCACTGTCTGCCCCTGAGACCGACACTATGGAGAAGTACATCTCTGAGTCCCTGGCCTCTGGGATCATCCGCCCCTCGTCTTCACCTGCTGGAGCTGGGTTCTTCTTTGTGGGGAAGAAGGACGGGGGGCTACGGCCCTGCATCGATTACCGGGGCCTGAATGACATCACGATCAAGAACCGCTACCCACTACCCCTCATCTCCTCTGCTTTTGAGCGTGTCCAGAGAGCCTCCATCTTCACCAAACTCGACCTTCGCAATGCCTACCACTTGGTCCGAATCCGAGAAGGAGACGAGTGGAAGACCGCATTCAACACCCCCAGCGGCCATTACGAGTATCTGGTCATGCCCTTTGGCCTCACGAACGCTCCTGCCGTCTTTCAAGCTCTGGTGAACGATGTCCTCCGGGACATGTTGAACCGGTTTGTTTTTGTCTACTTAGACGACATCTTGGTCTTTTCCAGTAACCCACAAGAGCACTCTCATCACGTGCAACAGGTACTCCAGCGCCTCCTTGAGAATCGCCTCTTTGTGAAAGCGGAGAAGTGTGCGTTCCACCAGACCACTGTCCCTTTCTTGGGCTACATTCTGTCTGCTGACAGTCTCCGTATGGACCCAGAGAAGATTAGAGCGGTGGTCGAGTGGCCCCAGCCCTGTAACCGGAAGGGTCTTCAGGGCTTCCTCGGGTTCGCCAACTTTTATAGGGGTTTCGTGCGGAACTACAGCACGGTGGCGGCTCCTCTCACTGCCCTCACATCTTCCAAGGTGCCCTTCGTCTGGTCGCCTGAGGCGGAGAGGGCGTTTCAGTACCTCAAGAACCGGTTCACGTCCGCCCCTGTCCTGATCCATCCGGAGCCAACCCGACAGTTCATCGTTGAGGTGGACGCCTCTGATGTGGGAGTAGGAGCAGTGCTGTCCCAGCGCTCCTCTGAAGACCACAGAATCCATCCCTGTGCCTTTTTCTCCTGTAAGCTGGACCCTGCAGAGAGAAATTATGACATTGGGAACCGGGAACTGTTGGCCGTGAAGCTGGCCCTTGAAGAGTGGAGACATTGGCTGGAGGGCGCCGAGCAACCGTTTATTGTCTGGACGGATCACAAGAACCTGGAGTACATTAAAACAGCTAAGCGGCTCAACTCCCGCCAGGCTCGGTGGGCTTTATTCTTCTCCAGGTTCAACTTCACTCTGTCTTATCGCCCTGGATCCAAAAACACTAAGCCTGATGCTCTGTCTCGCATGTTCAGCCCCAGCCCTGAGAACCACAGTCCGGAGCCCATCCTTCCTTCCAACTACATTGTGGGAGTCTTGTCCTGGGAGGTGGAAGCGGTGGTTCGTGACGCCCAACGTCAGCACCCCGACCCTGGTAATGGACCTCCAAACCGTCTGTTCGTGCCCGCGTGCTACAGTGGGGGCACTCATCTAACCTCACCTGTCATCCTGGTATGAATCGCACCCTTTCCTTTTTGAAACAAGGTTTCTGGTGGCCTTCCATGAGGAGAGATGTCCATTCGTTTGTGGCAGCCTGCCCAGTCTGTGCCCAGAATAAGACGTCTCGCCGGCCCCCATCTGGCCTTCTGCTACCACTCCCCGTTCCGCACCGCCCTTGGTCTCACATCTCGTTGGACTTTGTCACCGGCCTTCCAGCATCGGACGGTAACACGGCCATTCTGACCATTGTGGACCGGTTCTCAAAGTCGGCCCACTTCATTGCCCTCCCCAAGCTCCCTACTGCCAAGGAGACTGCAGAGTTACTGGTGCAGCATGTAGTCCGCCTTCATGGCTTCCCTATTGATGTGGTCTCGGATCGGGGACCCCAGTTCACCTCTGGGTTCTGGAGGGCCTTCTGCACCCTGGTGGGTGCCTCAGTCAGCCTCTCGTCCGGTTTCCATCCCGAGTCCAATGGTCAGACTGAGAGAATGAACCAGGAGATGGAGACCACTCTACGCTGTCTGACCACTGACAACCCGTCCACCTGGAGTCGTAAGTTGTTGTGGGTGGAATATGCACATAATTCTTTGCCTACCTCTGCTACTGGCCTGTCTCCTTTCCAATGTGCTCTAGGGTACCAGCCTCCTTTGTTCCCTGACCAGGAGAGGGAGGTCTCCGTTCCCTCTGCCCAGGAGTTTGTGCGCCGCTGTCGGGGGACCTGGAAGAGAGCCCGCTCCAAGCTGCTCCGCACGGTCTCCCGGTACCAGCATCACGCAGACCGTCACCGCGTGCCGGCGCCTAACTACCGTCCTGGGCAGAGGGTATGGCTGTCAGCCCAAGACCTTCCTCTCCGCGTCGAGTCCCGTAAGTTGGCACCCCGTTTCATTGGTCCTTTCCCCATTGTGAAAGTTGTTAACCGCTCTGCTCTTCGCCTCAAGTTACCCCGGACCATGCGCATCCACCCTACCTTCCACGTCTCCCGAGTCAAGCCCGTGGTGACTAGCCCCCTGTCCCCCGCCGCACCGTTGCCTCCTCCTCCCCGCTCTATTGACGGCTCACCGGCGTACACTGTGCGTCGGCTCCTGAAGTCCAGGCTGCGAGGTCGGGGTGTTCAGTACCTGGTGGACTGGGAGGGCTATGGTCCGGAAGAGCGGTGTTGGGTTCCTACCCGTAACATCTTGGATCCCACCATCATCCGTGACTTTCATCAGCAGCATCCAGACCAACCTCGGAGGACGCCAGGAGGCGCCCGTGGGAGGGGGGGCTCCTGTCACGCCCACGCCCAAGGGAGCTCACACACTCACACACCTGTGACCACTTCCACACCTGTGCCTGTTTCCACTGAGTAGCCAAGGTTATTTAAGGCCTCACTCTGCCATTATTCTCTGCCTGCTGATCAGACCAGTTTACCCTAGTCTAGCTCGCTCTAACCCAGTATTCGGAATCTGTATTCTCTGCCTGTTTTGACCCCTGCCTGTATCTGGATTTCCCTCTGCCTAACCCCTTTGTACTTCAGCCTACTAGGACGGATTACCTGTGTTTGGATTTGGATTGGACCCACGGACTACGGCTAAGCTTTACCCCCTTTGGACTAGACGCCACGCTGACTGACTTCTCTGGATTCCGACCCACGCTTTCCCCTTTGACTACTCTCTGCCTGGCCCTCTTTGCCCCTGGTTGCCTATTTCCCCCCCCCCAGCTTTGTTTGAATAAAACCCGTTGAACCTGTGCCTGCTTTTGAGTCCTCTTCTGTTTGGTGCCTGACACTAACAAAGGAAACCAAAA
This sequence comes from Gymnoscopelus microlampas, assembly GCF_963454915.1. Lineage (NCBI taxonomy): Eukaryota > Metazoa > Chordata > Actinopteri > Myctophiformes > Myctophidae > Gymnoscopelus > Gymnoscopelus microlampas. Next base: position 10,478,207 of record NC_139953.1, read on the forward strand.
ATACAAGTATCTAACCTAACAGAACTAACAAAAACAGAGAACAAACCAAATGACAAAAAGAAAGGTCATCCACCCCTACTTAACCAAGGTGTTGCATTATCACAAGTCTATAACTGAACAAAGTGCTGGTGTTTGGAACTTGGCCAGGAGGAAGACATCAGAAGGGCTGAGACAGGCAACCTTAGGTGAGCCTGGTCACAGGAGCCAATTATATCAGCAGGTTCCACCTGGTAGTTATCCACTCACACTCAGACACCACTCAGTCACCATTCACACCAGCTGGTACTCAATCAGTCACTCCTATTTGAGTTGTTTCTCATAAGCTTGCATCCGTTGTCCGTCAACAACACAGCCGTCTCTCTCCCCGGCCCCCTGCCAGCTTGCCTGCAAGTCGCTAGGAAAACGCAGTTCGCGTCGCACGCACGCACACGCACACACACACACACACACACACACACACACACACACACACACAGTGAAAAGTCATGGGGCCCTATTTTCGACAGTGCCTTACCCATTACTCCTAAACTTCTTTGCCATTTTTAAAAACATTTTCAAATAGTTCAAAAAGACAATCTACATCCATAGCGCAACACACAGGAAAATACATACAGTATATGACCCTATAGGGCATAGCAGTGGCGGCCATTTTCTGGTTCCACTCCAAAATAGTCAATGCATTTTTCCCATTGACATTTTCAAAAATATCAGTTATCAGTTCATTTAAGCCTAGAATCAAGCCATCCAGGGTCCTGGTGAATCATGACCATAAAACATTTTTTTTTAAATATTTAATTATATGACATACTATATTTAATAAATACCCTTTGTTTTGCCGTTTTCAATTATTTTTTTACAGAATCAAACATTTTGTCATGATTCACCAGGACCCTGGATGGCTTGATTCTAGGCTTAAAATAATTGATATAAATATTTTTGGAAATGTCAATGGGAAAAATGGTTTGACTATTTTGGAGTGGAACCAGAAAATGGCCGCCACTGCTCTGCCCTATAGGATCATAACAGTACAAGAACGTATAGACTTTCCAGGTCTAAATGGGTTAAACGCATGCAGGCAAGGTTTGAAACCCTCTAACATGGGGTGGAAGGTCGTTCCACAGTTCGGGTGCAAATCTTTGAATATATATATTTTTAAAGCGGACATTTGTAGCTCAAATCTTTGCTTCTGGGGGTCCCTGGAACAAAATGTTTTGAGATGGGGGTCCGCGGCCAAATACAAATACATTTTGGGGTCCTTGACATGAAAAAGTTTGGGAACCACTGACATAGCAACATAAGATTTTTCAAAAAGATGTTAGGATTTAGAAGACATTTTGTAGAATCGGAACCTCAGGCCTTAACAGGTTTAATATACTGCTTTGCAGAAAAGGTGGAGGGGCTCTGGTGCTTGTCCGGTGTGGATGCCTCGGTGGATGATAGCGGTGCATAGCGAGACCGCCAGCTCGGATGAGCAGCTCGGCATTTGTGTTGTGATTGGACAGCTGATAAAAAGTATTCCACGTCATAGGTGCATTTCTGAAAAGATATATATATATTTTAAACTTAAAGGTCACGCTTTCTAAAAGAGGCCACTATGCGTCACATTTTGGTCATTTCTAATATGGTTTAATTTAAAAAGGCACATAGTGTGAACGCTATGTTGACTTGTATTTATCACTTCAATTTCACTTGTTTACCCTGTATCCTGAATGAGCTCCGTCTCTGGTACAGTATCCCAAACTAAAATGTACTTTCTCTTTACTAAAGAGAGACGGGGAGAGACCCTGTTACTTAACACTCTATATAGGAATGATTGCTAACACTTATTTTAACGATAAATACATAATGATAATGACTTTAACAGTGTTGCTGCTCAGTGACTGTGATTGATTGTGTTGTTGCGTGGGGACTGTGGAGACCTGCGCGAGGGCAAAGCAGAACATTGCAGAAAAAGGAGCATGTGTACTCAGTCAACCCTCCCTGGACAAATAAGTTTAACACTTCAAACAAATGGCTCTGTCCCTCCCTGTCATCAGTGAGCAGTACTTTCACCTCTACTCAACAACATCAACCACATTTCTAAGTCCCACAAATCCCCCCTGGCGTTTTTCGGCCAAACACATCACGTTTCTCACAATTAGTCTTTTGAGCACTCTATAGCAGAGGGGTTTCCTTTATATATATATATATTTTCAAAAGGAGTCAAAAGGACTGTCCCCATGTGTAATGGCTTAAAAGTCTGTTCCTTTGTATGGTACTGATGAAAGGCAGCCAAATTGAGTGCAACCTAAATCCACCCAACCCGCAGCACAATCAAGGCACAAGGCATTCATTTATGCAACCTTTATCATTTTGATTTGTATTCATCGTTTCAGACCGTTTTGGGAATACAGTACATGTCTTTTCATCAAGTATGATAAATGTTTTGCAATTTGTCCTAGAATCATTCATGCAGAGACATACAGTACAGTAGACATCTTGCATATTAGTCATAGTAAATGGTGCATTTATATAGCTCTTTTATCCAAAGCGCTTTACATAGATTGTCCCTATATGTAATACTTATCAGGAGAAATCAGGGGTTCAGCGTCTTGCTCAAGGACACTTCGACACCAACTCTGGCCCGGGATCGAACTGGGAACCTTGCGGTTTCCAGTTCACTCTACCCAGCCACTGTACCCCTGAGCCACTGCCGCCCCATAGTGCATATTGCCACATACTGTAGAATATACCAGGACCACATGTATGGTGCGAAGGTGACAAATAAGCAAACATTACACATTCAGTCTGTGCCGTTTAGCTTCTCTGGCAACTAAGGGCATAATTCTTCACCCGCAGCATACCTACAGTATTCTGAGGGGGAACATTCGGCAAAAATAGCTGATCTACAACGCTGTAGAACGGCTAGTTTTGACGAAGCGATTTGGTGTATACGAAAAAAATCGATCAAAGTACAGTTTTAACTCAAGTCCAGTTCTTTAAGACTAGAGGGTTTCAGTGGCTAAAGGGCAATACATTTTCACTTAGAATCTTGCAGGTTACCGTGTACCCAACAGCTACTGTATCCTGCCAAAGTGTCCTTGAGCAAGGCAATGAACCCATACCATTGCTCACTCATTCTGTATGTTGATAAACAGAGAAACTTGAACATATTCATCAATCAATTTAAGGACTTAATTACAGCTTGCTTTCTAATCTAGCAATTTATTGAGGCAGAACTTAACATTTTGATCTTTTAGCTTTTTTAACATGCATATGAAAACATTTCAAGACAGACTTCACCAAAAAGAAAGCAAATGAACAACATGGCGTGTGATGGAGAAATGCAATTACTAACCAAAAAGAAAGCAAATGAACAACATGGGGTGTGATGGAGAAATGCAATTACTAACTAGAAAAGGGCACGTAATATCTAATTTGTATTGTTATTGTTTAAAGCCCCCTCAATGTGTGATTCAAATTTGAGGTTGGATTGGATGCTGGGTTTATGATTTTGTGGCACAAAGAATCCAGGTCCAGCCACTCAGGGTCGGTTTGATAAGTAAAAGGCCTTTATTTTTCAATGGGCTAGAACCATGAAAATACACCAGTGCATGTCGGCTTGCGCCTTCTTCAGGGTGTGTAAGTGTAAGGTTGTTGAGTGTGGCATGACGACAATCACATTATACCACTGGCTGACATAATGTCAGCCAGTGGTAGAGTTTGTTTTCTTCAGGCTTCATTTCAAAATGTCTCCAAGCTATGTCCCCTGTGAGGCTTACTCCATGAAAATAGGGGTCAGCTCCATGATGACTTTTTATTTCATTTCCTGACGATTCCGTCAGGAGTGTTGCCGCCTGCCATTCCCTCGCTCTGCCCTCAATTTCCTGTCTCTCTTCAACCCTATCCAATTAACCACCCCCCCCCCAAAAGAAACGTTTTTTTCCCCTAAAAAAATAAATATTCAAATAAAACAAGTTTCAGAAATAGCAAAAAAATTGCAGATCTACAACCTCACTGTTGTGAGCTAGTAGATTGTCTATTTATTATTTATCATTCAACGAAAAAGGGCTTAAAGGGTTCACCCCTAAAATGACGATTACTCACCCCATGAGCCTTGAATTATTATTATTTTTTTGTTGCATTCCTAAGCCAATAATTTGATGACCGGCGGAGTCAGAGACTCTGTTCCAATGAGTCATCAAATTATTGGCTTAGGAATGTGACACTTTTTTTTTTATCTTCATGGGCTGAGTTACCTATCCACTTCGTGCCTTGTGGCACATAAGGCCTTCATGGGGTGAGTAATTGATAGAAATTAAGCCATTTTTAGGGGGCACTATCCCATGGACTGGAATATGTCTGCTTTAAAGTATAGTTATGGGCTACAATACCTTTAGCCTCAACCTCAAATTTAAAATCTCTCATGCTGTGAACTCTTACAAGTTGTCATTTGAATAGTTTTTGCACACCTTTTATTCAGTAAACATGTTTTATAATGGCAACACATACACAGCAGCAGCCTGCCAGCAACCCCTTTCTGTGTGAAATCAGCCCTCGCTAGTGCCTGGTTGTGTTCCCTTTATTTTACCTGCACTCAAACCATTTTGGTCATGGTTTCTGTCACGGGAAATCAATTGCATATCGGCCATAAGACCCCCCCCCATTCGACCATCACTGGGGAAAAAAAAGGTCTTCAGACACAAATTTCCCCAGCTGTTTGGGGTGTTGATATCGCTTCTTAGTGATTCATGGTTGCTGCAGAATAACAGCAGGCAGATGCTTCACTGACTGTTGGCCCAGATAAAGTGCTCTTCAGTCGGTGTCGCATGGCTGCTTATCTCGCCTAGCTTCACTCAGAAGCACCGCTGTGGTGATTGCAGTGTGCCTGCGATTTCCAGACTTCAAATGTCAAGCTGTTGTCATCGTTTTTTTTTGTGGGCTGAAGATATGCTTTGGTTGGAGCAACTTTTATCACGGTAGAATTATTTGAAGTGCTAAACAGCTATGCTGTTGGGCCAGGTGCTGCAGTAAAACATGATAGCGAGGTAAAATACACACATTTGCATACAAGTGGCGTATTTTTGCTCTTTGATGCAAATTTTAAACTAGTTCATTTTTTTTCAAAATGATACCAATGGTAACAGAAACAAAAATCATTACACTATGTTTGCATAACGCTTAGTCAAATCACAAATGATTTAACTGTAGACCAGTTATTCTCAAACATTTACGTCAAGGACCCCCAATTAGATATGCATTTGGCCGCAGATCGGCGGACCCCCATTTGAAAAGCTAGGGAGTGCTATAGGAGAAGACATTTGTGAAGATTTTTCAAAAATATATTTGAATAAATATATTTTGAACAGCCGAAAACTAAAATAGGGCTTAGGTGTATAAACTGTCCATAATTTTGATCCCCCCAAGGGACCCCCTGGAACCCTGGGGGGGGGTCCCACATTTTCAAAACCAGTGCTGTAGAATATACTCAAGGACCATTGTCTACTCTAGTGGTAACCAGTGAGCGAAACAGAGGCTGCCATTGAATTGCATGCATTTGTTCTTAACCCATGAAGACCTGAGGCCGATTCTACAAAATGTCTCTAAATCCCAATGTTGCTACATCAGTCGTTCGCAAACTTTTTCATGTCAAGGACCCCCAAAATGATATGTATTTGGCCGCGGACCCCCATCTCAAAATATTTTGTTCCAGGGACCCCAAACCATGATTAATTGTGCATGAGGTTTCAAGGACTTTCATACCAAAGCTTCTAGGTGACTTGTTCAAATTTAGCAGTTTTTGTGCAGTAAGATTGTGGGCATGCAAATTCTTACTTCAAGGGAAAGACTGGCTCAACTCGAGGTCAGTCTTGAGAAGTTCTTGAATACACTGGGTGCAGATTCGGATAATACATAAAGAGGAGAAACAATATGCACTCTGTAGAAGTCTTATGAGTCTTTTTTTAATAATGCTTTAAGATCCCCAGCAGCAGGTAAATTAAACACGCGTTTCGGCACACAGGCCTTCGTCGGTCCTCTTCATGCACATTTTAAAGCATTTTATATTGATAATGTATGCAAGCAAGCAGACTGCCAGTTACTTTAATCCCTTCTCAAATCATTTGCAGTTTTGCCGAGAATTTAATAAGAGATTAGCAAGAGATTATTACAAGCTTATGTCCTTCTGCTTTGGCAGACTGAACATTAGCATGTGTAAATATAACGCCCACATCATTATGTAGCACCCGCATCACCGAGGTTAACCACTGGACCAGTTCTATGTTCTAATGAGAAGGGACAATAAAATATTAGACCAGAGACCACTTACTTTAGATGCAATAGCCGGAAAATGTACTTACTAGTTAGACAAAGACAAACAATACACATACAAACAGTACAACATACAATACATTGACCTTTAAACCCAATAAAAACAAATATTATATATCCTGCAGGCATCTGAAAGGTTAGGTATTTCCCTAGTTTCTCCCCTTTAAACCTAATTTAAAAATAGATGTATTTTTATATTTTCAAACTAAGTTGAGTTAGTTTAGTTTCCTATTTTAGCTCGTAATTTGTTCCCCCAACAAACCTTGTGAGTGGGTGGGAGACATTCCTGAACAACCCCAGAGTTAAGCACCTGAAGCATCTAATGCCTCCTTCAGCCTCAACGATTCCTGGTGGCAATTCAAAGAAACACTCTGGCCTACCTATGATGACAGTTGGGGTGTTTTTTTTGTCACTGTATATTTGCACACACGTGAAATTTGTCCTGCGTTTACCCATCCTATCATCACTAGGAGCAGTGAGCCATTGTGCAGCTCTCGGGGAGCAATTAGGGGTTAAGAGTCTTGCTCAGCGACACACATCGACACATTGCTGGCCTGCCCTGGAATCGTACCTAGGACAACCAGGGGCTTCTGGCTCCCTAACCACTCAGCTATGGCCACCCAAATGGTTCACACAAATGGGCTCTTAGACCCACTTTCACAAGACGCATGGCAGCAAAAGCATCTGGTGAACCAACAGTTCACACAAATGCAGCCCCTGTCGTCCTATCATTGAAGATTGGCCAGTCACCAAAACAGGAGGGAGGCTGCTTTCTTAGGAAGATGGATGTTCCCGTGCCGTCTTCTAGTGCTTAAGGGCCTTCTCAGTCAGTGAAGACTGGCACAAACCTTGAAGAGGCCTGGCAGTAGAACGGCTTTGCCAGGAGCAAAACAGAAGAAAATGGACAATCCAGTGCTGTCTGAAGCCTCCTTCAGCGCCATCTCAGACAGGAAGGGCAGCTAGAGGCCTGAAGCCATGCCTCCCAAAGTCCAGGACTGTGCCAGCTGCGCCATAGCCCAGAGACAACTGGAAGAGGCTCTGCAAGATATCGCAGTGTGTCGAGAAGAAATTAGACGGCTACAAGAATCACTCCGATCAAAATAAAGGAGGAAGGCCAACTTTTCCCCCATAGTTTATTTATTACCTGATTATAATTGTTTGTCCCTGGGTTGTGTTTTTTGTAAAGATGTCTTTAATGGGACTTTACGATATCTTAGGAGAGGCATAAAACAACATTTTGTTTGTTTATATAATTATCTTTTTTTTTTCATGTATCCATATCCTTTATGGATACATAACAAATGGATACATAAACAAATACCATAAATAGCCTACTTAATAATAAATACAAAAAAGGTGTGAAAAAACAAAAAACATATTAGGCTTTGTTGTGTCATTTTGATAATAGGGCTATTTTCTTTACCTTATCATTTCTGAATACACTTTTTCCAGCCATCTATCTAAGGGTGGTTCCAAGCCTTTCCAACCTCCTTTTTGTTTGAGAGCTGTAATTCTCAGAATCCAAAATAGCTATATTTCTTCCTTCTGTACATTTTTGGGACGTGTTCCCAACAATATATTGTGATTTTCTAAATTAAGAAACTCTTTGTGAAACTTCGGACCAAAATGTTTGCATTTTGGGGCATGTAAGGAATATGTGTATATGGTCAGCATTATTCTCTCCACATGCCCTCCAGCAGCTAGAGTTTAGTGTGTACTTGGATATCGACAGAGGTTTGGGAATACCTTATTAATCTTCCAGGCATATTCCTGCCAAAAACAGGATCTTACTGTATGTGTTGAAAATGTCTTTAAAACTTTGATTCCACTCATTACTTTGTATAATTGTTTTCAATTCCTTATCCCATTTGCTATTGTGTTTTTTGTAAAGATGTCTTTAATGGGACTTTACGATATCTTAGGAGAGGCATAAAACAACATTTTGTTAGTTTAGTTTACTATTTCATTTTAGACAGGTTTCAAGCTAATTTGATTAAAATAGTTGATATAAATTATTTCCCCATTTTGTTCAGCTACTGTATGTAACTTGAGTTAACTCTTTTTCTTTCTCCACAGGTAAAAGAATAACCAGGATCTGATGATCAACTTTCACAGAAGTAACAAAATGTTCTCAATTAAACCTTAAGCTCACAACATGGAATGTCATGAAAGCAAAATACAACAAAATGATTATAAGAGTTAAATTAAAAAAAAAATCTGTATCCAAACATGTGTGACACAGACACTATGATTCAGTCCTTTTTCAGTTCAGTCGGTCCTGTCCATGTATGACACCTTAACTCTGTCTTCTCTCAGTTCTTAATTAGTTCAGTGCAAAAAAGCACAATAATAAGAGAAAAGAAAATAACAAAGAAAATCCCAACACTCCTACCGTCTGTCTCAGAGCCATATGGATATGGTCTGTCTGTGTTCTTGCACTGGCACGTAGAACAGTTCCTTTGGGTCCTGTGGGCCTCCTGGCTCGCCATCTTGTATCTCCAAGAAAGGATCTTCACTGTCGGTTTCCAACTAGGACAAAAAACCTGACCTGTACAACAGGCCATAAACTATCAATAACTTAAATCAACCAACAAAGTGCCAACCAATTGACATTTTTTTGCATGCCAAATAAACAAGTGGAAATGTGAGTATTTTGTCCTCTATTGAGTTGAAGTTTGGGATATGCCATCTTTTTCATATTTTGGATATGTATACTGTGGGTCAATTAACATAAGCTGCAGTGCAGACCCAGATTGATGGCTGATTGCTGTCAGCTGGCTACCCAGCTCAGCTGCCTTCATTATTACACAATAATTTTTTTCACATGGACAAATCTTGACATCTTGCCATCAATAATGTACACAATACACATTTAAAATAACCCAAAATGTTTACATTAAAAGTGCAAACACATTTTAGTGCAGACTTGCATGATGTGCATGAATTAGTTTTAACTCACCAAAACACTTGGTCTGTACAAACACCAAACATTTAGGCCTAGGTGCTGCTCCAAGGTTTGACCAAACTGCTCACAAAGGTGTTTGTGACTGTTAATTAGGTTTGAATCAAACGTTTTTATCACCGTGGTTTTCCTCTGTATGTAACCAATTGGGTTACTTTTTGACATTCTCTGTCTGCTTCTGTCTCATTCCACTCACAGCTTCAAAATGACTGCACACACACACACACACAGTCTTAAAGGGGAAGACGTCGCCTGCCTGCCTTAAAGGGACACGTTTTTGCTACAGGTACAGTTTCACTGTTGATTAAACATTATCAAACTATTTCCATTTTACCCCTTAGGCTGTTTATCAATTTTGCATTTATGAATTAATTTATTATTTGCGATTTTATTTAACTATTTATCAGTGGTGTAAAGTAACTAAATACATTTACTCAAGTACTTCTACATTGCAGTATTGATACTTTTACTTACGTAAAGAATTTTAGTACTTTTTCCACCACTGCTATTTATGCATTTTAATGAACTGTTAATATTCATTCATTTATTCCATATTTTGTACTCCCTAATTTTAAGTGTGTGTTTCAATTAGCATCCCAGGCTGTTTGACTGGTTGAGGAGAGACTCCCAGCATCCCTCAGGGACGTGCTCACATATGTTATTGTTTATTGTTGTTATTCGACCTGAGGGAATGTGTTGTGGGGATTAATGTGCTATGTCTCATCATTAATTTTGCATGTGTATAATTTGGTTTGCCACCATGAGCGATGGTCTATGGGCAAATACAAGGAACAGGCCCTCACCTTCATGACTGAGTTGCTTTGGGTGAGGGTGTTACAAATGAACCCATTAGGACCTGGGACACATCTGTGTCATTTTAGATTTCTTTGGCTATTCAAAAATAGCAGATCTACAAGCTCATAGCACGGCAGTAGATCTGCTATTTTTGAAAAATTGTGAAAGACTGTGCAAATCTTTGAATATATATATATTTTTACACAAACAGTTTGTAGAAAGTCTCAGGTCTTAATTGGTTAAATGAAATAAAAAGTCGCTGCTATAAATACTCCTTTAGATCAGAAACCCACCAGTCATTTCATTTTAGTGTCAGAAGTGGTATTACTGAGCTGGAAAACATCCAGCTTCACCAGGGGGAAGGTGTCACAGACTGTCTCTCTGTTTGTGTGAGTTGCTTCCCATCAGTATAATCCCAAAGTCGCAACACGGAAATAAGGAGGCACAAAGCAGAGTAGATGGATCATGCTGTCATAACACAGGTTCTCCCGGGGTGTGTGTGAGCCGGAGATAGTTGATTTATCCTGCTGTGTGCATAGATTATCTCAGATAATTAATTCACAACAGGTGTGAGTCTAATAAGTTTGACTCAGACCAGGTGTTGTTTGACTGCTTAAATCAGCTATCACCCACACCATATACACCGCGACCCCCTCCCCTCCACACTCACACAAACACACACACCAAATTAGTTTGACAAAGCTCGGTGTCACCCACCCTACAGTTGAGTCTCCTTTGTTGTCTGTTGTTTTCAATTTACAGCACTTTGGAACTTTGTTTTGAAAAGCGCCATACAAACAAATTCATTATCATTATTATATGGGCCCCGGCTGTCAGTTCTGGTTTTCCCATCCTGCGGAACCGATTATTTAAAGACTGGGTGCCGTGATTTTCAGCGATTTTTTCCCCCCCCTAAAACATAATCATGTCACTAAAGGGCTGTTTTTCTATTGGCATATTTGACCCTCAAGGTTTCAGCCTCCAGGTAGAAACTCAAAATAGTCAGAGAAGACATAAAACACCATAAACACACCACCAGGGAGGGGGCTTAATGAAGTTCTATCAACCTCATAGACACATGAAAAACAGAAAAAGTGCAAAACCATGGCACCACCTCTTTAACAAAGGGTGCAATAATTCGAAGATGGTAGGTGCGTGGTTCAGAGCATGCTCTGAGTCTGATGAAGTTGCTATTTTTTTTAAAGATATTTTTTGTGCTTTTTTAGGACAGTAGGCTGACAGGAAATGGGGAGAGACTGCAAAGGTCGTCGGGATCGGGAGACGAACTCACGACAAGCTGGATTACCAGTGTACGCCAGCGGGCGGCCGGGCGCCTCCTGATGATGTTTCTTAAACACATTTTGTGCAGGTGGAAATGTGTATATGAGTATTTTGTCCTCTATTGACTTGAAGTTTGGGATGTGCTGCTACCTATTTCATATTTTGTATATGTATACATATTTTGCACTGTCGTAACTCATTCAATGATAGTGTTCATTACATTGGATCTCAAAGTGGGGTCTGGGGACCCCCAGGGGTCCTTGGGGGGGTTCCAGGGGGTCCCCAGCAAAATGTGTTAATATAGCATCACAATAATTTTAACCACCTTAACCTTTTATACTTTGGCTATTCAAAAATAGCAGATATACCAGCTCAGAGTGCCGCGCTATGAGCTTGTAGATCTGCTATTTTTGAAAAATCATGAATATTTTTGCTAATCTTTGAATATATATATTTTTATAGCGAACATTTGTAACTCAAATCTTTGCTTCTGGGGATCCCTGGAACTAAATATTCTGAGAGAGTCCGCGGCCAAATACATACTTTTGCGGGTCCTTGACATGAAAAAGTTTTAGAACCACTAAATTATTGTCCACCAGGCTCTCATTGACGTCAATGCATTCGATCAAACTTGCCAGACCAATAAAGTGACGTATCTTCTTGTGCTTTGTTTTTATTTGCCTAGCCTTGGATACTGCCAGGAAAAGAGACTGCACTGATTGGTGCTGAGTAAATGACCCAGACAAACAACCTGCTGCAACAACAGCCACCAATGGTGCAAAGCCAGCATCCCCACCACCATCCCCCACCACCAGCCACAGCGAGCCAGAGAGAGATATGTCAGTCACATTGGTGTAATGGAGCAGAATAACCTCTAGCATTGTCTCGTTGGCAGGGTATAGTCTAGTCTTTTATTCATTAGAGAGGGTTATTATTTTTTAAAGAGTCACAGAACCAAACCTACTGATGTGTAAAGAGTTTCTATTAGAATAAATGTCATTGTAAATGTAAAGCACCCTTTAGTTTATCAAGTCAGTAATAGTTGCACTGTGACTGAGATATTTCAGTGGCATTGTTTTGATTGGCTCCTTGAAAAGGAGTTAAATGGAACCATGCATTCCTTATAGTTTACAGATGTATTAATGAACAAGACACGTTTATATGGACTAGAACTCTGTAAGGCATTGGCCATTTTGGCATTGGCCACGTGTTGGTGGGATTTAAGCAGTGTTCCCACCACTTGTTTGGAAAAAAATCATTAGCGAGGACCAATTAAAGATGAAAATGGGTGAAGTCGTCCTTTTAAGTATTCAAAAGCAGGCCTATATGCTTTTGAAAATACTTAAGTATTTAAAAGTATTTTTATTTGTTTAATATCAAGTGCGTTGCTGTATTACAATGTAGACATTTAAATACAAATGTAGACAATGATCAAAAATAACAATAATAGTGAAAATAGCAGATCTACAAGCTTGAAGATCTGCTATTTTCAGTATATTTGAAATGGGGCTTAATTAGTTAATTCATAAAGTACTTTTCCCCTTCCTACAAATGCAGTTGAGTCAAAAGTGCAATATTTGTCTTTGAAATATAGTGGAGTGAAAGTCATATCCTATATTAAAACGTGCTAATTGGAGGGCCGGCGAGCGGGCGGGCGGGCGGACCACTTCATCACGTGTCACTATGACTCAGCCTTTATAACCATATAAGGAGTTCCCAATGCAGCTGCACCCAAATATGGAGTGTGTTGTCTAACCTCTATGTGTCATGGCATCAGGTGCAAACAAATCAGTCAGGTCCATATAGAACAATCAGTACCATGCAGAATATGGAGTTTGGGTTGATATTCGTGACCAAATATGGCGCCGGTGGATAAAGACAGGCACCACGACAAAAGAAATGCGACAGGTGTGAGGGCAAAACAAAGAATATAGTACTCAAATAAATCCACTCTGTTTCTGTCCACCACTGGAATGAAGTACAAGAGAACCGGCAGTCCCGAGTTTGCTTTATATTATAGGTGTATGAATAGTTTTCATACAGTGTTGTACACACAATAATATAAAGCATACTCGTGACTATAGTGTTTTCATTCAGATCACTACACTACTGTACAGTAGTTAATTGCCTTTACCATGTATGAAAAGTTTTACATAAATGCCTGATAAGTCACCTAGAATGACAACCAAGACCCCAAGGAGAGTTGCTAACCGTGTCATATATTTGACCCCCCCCCGCCACCTTTTCTGTTTAACATTTTTCATTTCTCTCTCAATTTAGTTTATGCCAATTCCCCCCAACTCTCTGTGACAATGACAACTCTTTCAGGAGGTACACAGTACACAGTACCTTAATTGACAGACATCTGCCAGGAGCTGACTTTTCAACAACAAAATAGCCTTGTTTCCCCAAGAGCCTTCACAACTCAAAACATATATCACCAATCATGCTCATACAGGCCACCAACAAAAAGGTTTCAAACAGAATCCCGAGTTCATGGCCTTTTCTGGAAACTACATAATTCAGTAGCTGGCATCATTAGTTTCTGTTTTCTGCCTGCCCTCAAGCACCCTGCTCCAATACAGGTAGAAAACAGGGTAAAGCCAACTGCGAACAGGTCACTTTTGGTATATCCTGATTGGCCACCCACGCCTGTCTTGAGGCAGGTGGTAACAGAGGGATATAGCGTAACATTTCGGCATTACACCGAGCTTGTCTTTTGCCTCCACTGCAAGCCTGCCAATGAGTGGTCTAATTTAGACTGATTATATACTTGTTGGAATTTTTTAAATGGCGGGTACACTAATATATTGCAGTTTACCTGCACATAACGATGCACAATTATGCGTGTCATTATAACATGAAGGCTGAAGATTCTGAACCCGTCTCTCCTTGGATGTGATACACTTGAAAACAGGACAAATGAAAGCAACTTCACTGAGGGTCAAATAGAAGTATTTGTGGAATAAATACACAACAACAACAAATTATTTGCTGGGGGAATAGTTATATTCGATCATTTAAAGACATTAATAAAATGATTGAAAGCTTCTAACAGATTACGCTGTAAGCCACATGTCACCTGTGTACACTCTGCCCTGTGCCAGCATGAAGGTTGCAGGCTAGACTGGAAAGGGCATCAAGCAAAGGGAAATCATTTTTCACTGAGTTGTGTTGTGAAGCAAAGCACATGATGAAGGAGATGATGCATACATTTTTTCATGTCCATAAAGAACCCTGGTGTCGGACAGCACTGCATCACCGTTAGCCTTTGATAAATGCATGCCCCACTACTGGAACTTGTCCAATGGAAAAGGTTATTATTATCCTTTCTTGTGCCCTCTGGGGTTGGCCCAGAGCACCCACCTGAGCACTGAGGTGCTGATTCAGCAATTAATACAGTACGAAACGCAAAAGTTGGGTTATAAAATCACGCCACTTGCTACAAGCCTTACTTCATAACGGGCAAGTATAGTCTCTAAACCCAAACTTATAACTTTAACTTTCTTTTTTTACTGCGTGGCTCTCCAGGAGGCTAGCTGTCTAGACAACTACCAAGCATAGTGGAGAAGTTAGAAGTCACGATAAGAGAGGGGGGAATAAAAACGCTTGGTGGATGCCAGAAAAGTGAATATCGATGGACAGTTATTGTCACAAATTTGACAGAATAATATAGTAACATTTTCCAGGGACTGTTTAATTTTTGCACATTAGGGTAAAAGAAAAAAGCTTAAAGGACGACATCACCCATTTAAGCCTTCATATAATTGGTCCTCACTAATGCTCATGATAATATGGCACCATTTCTTTCCACTAAGTTTGTTCTGTGTCTCAGAGGAGGGCTGTGGACAGTTCAGAAACCCGCCTATGCAGTGATATCGTTAGGCAGAAGATTTCTTCTTTTTTTTAATCATTTTTTTTATTAACGCGAGAACAATGCATGGCTTCTATTTCAACATGCTAACTTTTCAGCAATAGAAAGCCTGCAGTTTCTATTAGCTTAGATTCCCCATCGATGATGTCACTGGTAGGCGGGTTTCTGAACTGTCCACAGCCCTCCTCTGAGACACAGACCGAGTAGAAAACAATTGTGCCATATTATCATGAGCATTAGTTAGCATAAGACGGATGAATCATGTCTAATTGTCCCCCGTCTGACAATATTGATGTGGCATCATTTGCATGGAATGGCATGACTGTCATTAACAGTGAATAATGTTCTCATAATTGATGGCCCTCTCCTTCGCAATCTGCAACCCACATAAAACAGGGTTTATGGGACAGACCAGAAAACAAATTATTTCTTTATTGTGGGAATAATGACCTTGTCACGTTAACATTGGCCTCTGTCTTTATCCACTTAAACTCTAAACTGGTGTAAAGTAACTAAGTACAAGACCGAGCTGATGTTCATCCCGGGGAAGGGCTGTCCTCACCGAGACATGGCCATCACCATTGAGAATGCTGTGGTGACGTCAACTCGGACTGCGAAGAATCTGGGTGTGACCCTGGACGATCAACTGTCGTTCTCGGCTAACATCGCATCAGTGACACGGTCCTGCAGATTCCTCCTCTACAACATCAGGAGGATTCGCCCCTTCCTCACGGAGAAAACAGCCCAGGTGCTCATCCAGGCTCTTGTCATCTCCCGCCTGGACTACTGCAACTCCCTCCTTGCTGGTGCTCCGGCATCAGCCATCAGACCTCTGGAGCTTGTTCAGAAAGCTGCGGCTCGTCTGGTGTTCAACCGCCCCAAGTTCTCCCACACAACTATCCTTCTCCGTTCTCTGCACTGGCTCCCCGTAGCAGCTCGCATTCAGTTTAAAACCCTGGTGCTAGCCTATAGAGCAGTGAAAGGAACAGCTCCTTCTTACCTCCGGGTTTTGGTCAATGCCCACACCCCTGCCCGACCACTCCGGTCTGCCACCTCGGGGCGACTGACTCCCTCGCCACTCAACGGTCCTTCTGGTCGATCGACACGGTCACGACTTTTTTCTGTTCTGGCCCCACAGTGGTGGAATGAACTTCCCACTGATGTCAGGACAGCAGAGTCACTGCCCATCTTTCGCCGCAGGCTGAAAACCCACCTCTTCAGGAAACACTATCCTTCCTCTTTGCCTGGCCTACTTGTTGTTAACTAGTTGTACGAACTCTTGTTTTATTTTTGTATTGTTTTATTGGATCTTGTTTAGTCGATACACTTATTTGTTTTAGCTCGTGCCCATTTGATTTTGCCATTTTTGTCTCATCTGTTTAAGAAAGTAGGTAGCTGATATATTGCACTTTTACCTTAGCGCTAGGTATACTCTTGGTTGCTTGTTTTTGCAGGAAATGTACTTAAAACTTCTGGTGATTAGTAGTTTTCGTTCCCTACCTATGTTGAATACACTTATTGTAAGTCGCTTTGGATAAAAGCGTCTGCTAAATGACTGTAATGTAATGTAATGTAATGTAAGTACATTTACTCAAGTACTGTACAATTTTGAGGTATTTTTTACTTTACTTGAGTATTTCCAATCTTCAGTACTTTTACTTCTACTCCATTACATCTCAGAGGCACATATTGTACTTTTACTCCACTACAATTATTTGAAAACTTTAGTTACTTTGTAGATTTTGATTATTATTACAAAACATACATTAACCACTTCAGCCCTATATACATTTCGGCCATTTGAAAATAGCAGATCTACAAGCTCACAATGCGTCGAGATGCGACGCATTGTGAGCTTGTAGATCTGCTCTTTTCAAAAGATTCTTTAGAAATGTTATACATTTGCAGACATTCTGCATAATGACTACCTCCTACTTTTGGTACTTTTAAGTACATTTTGAATTCCAGACTTTTGTACTTTTACTCAAGTAAAATTTGAATTCCAGAATTTTACTTGTAACAGAATAGTTCTGCATTGCAGTATTGATACTTTTACTGAAGTAAAAAATGTGAGTACTTTTTTTCCACCACTGCTCAGGTGCTTGATGAGCGCTTGGTGGGGTAGGGGCAGTTAGAGGCTAAAAGTCTTGCTCTGGGGCACTTGGACACAGAGACCGGGGCAGCGTCTAAGGTTGGATGAACTGCTTCATCCAGTGGTGGAAAAAGTATTCAAATTTTGTACTTCCTCAAAATTGAAAACTGAAATACAGTACTTGAATAAATGTACTACTTTCCACCACTGGCTTCAGCTATGTCCTGTATATCCTGGGTGATGGTATCATCACTATTTCACTTTCCTCATGCAGATTAGATGTTCCTGAATGTTTTAGGGATTCAAACCAGTGACCTCCTCCTAACCCACCAATTTTGTTGGGACACAGCATTTCTTGTAACCTACAGTATAGTTGTAAATGATATCACGTCATTGCCGCCCTCAAGGTCTCCTATTTTATCTTGGCTGTTGCCTTTATTATCTAATAAAAAGCAGCATTGATGCAGAATAATATGAAAAGAGAAAATTAGTAGTTGTCCCTGGAGCTATAGTAAAATGTCTGTCTCCTCTGTTTGCAGTAACAGTAAACAACTTCCAGTCATAACTGAATAATTCAACTGAATAATTTTGTAGTAATGGTAATATTGTAGTTAAAACTACAATATTGGGCACCCCTATGCTAGCGAGGTGGTTTGCATCAAATCCTGTCTTACAATCTACCCCCAGGCTTGTAAAGTGGTTTGAGCCAGAGGGTTACTAGAGTTGGATGAAAGGGGTGAATGGTTACAGTATATGGGCACTTTCTTTACTACGTTAATTTAGAAAGAGGTTACTTCAGCATCTCGGTAACACAGGGGTTAGAATTTGCAATGATAAAAACAAAAAAAGTCCTGTTTTTAATTCAGTGATTAAAAAAAGACCTAGTCTTAATGAATTGAGTTGTTGTTTTTCTCTTTGAAACTGTGGGTGCTGTTGATGCTTCTGCCTTCCTGTCATTGTATTTTACTACCGGTTTAATGATTTGAATCACTATCAATCTAAATAAAATCAACCAGACAGTGAAGCAATCAAACAGTCAAAGTGCCAATTCAACTTCACAGTGGCCACAAAACACATCAAACCATCATGTGTGACTGAGCAATTTGAACTGTAGTGTGAGATTGAAACCTGCTGTCAAACCTCTCTTAATAAACTGTGCATTGAAATCTGTACACATTTAGAATTGAAACTGTTGTCACATGATTTGGGAAATCAAAGTTGATTGTTCCACATCTGCTTTTTTATTGGTGTATTTCCCTTTTCTTTCATGAAATAAATGTGAAAATACATTCAAAATAGTCTCAAGAGAATAAGAATAAGGAGGGGTTTCAAGAGAATAGTACGATCCCCTCTTGACATGAAACTAAAGTTGAACTGGAAATTGGTTTATGGCTTATTCCAAGTTTTAAAACAATGAAATGTATCTTGAATTCACAACTCAAAACAAAAGGCAGGTGCAACAAAAAACTGACGTTAAAAGCTGAGCCTCCAATCAAAGCAAAGCATACTGATTTGGGCACAGGTGTCCACTTATCTCTCTGTGATTTCTAATTAAAAAAAACCTTCATCTGTAAGTGTGACAGAACTGTTACTCTCCTATCATCTGCATTCATATTATTCATCGTGCTACCATTTCATTAGAGGAATGAGTTCCGTAAGTGTCCTCTATCTGTTTATTCAATGTCACTTGTGTGCCAGACTGGTTAAAAGTGGGGAGGTAATACGGGAATGTTGGTGATGACACGTCAACTTTGAATTTAGAAAAAGAACTGCCGGCCCTAAAGGTGTCACGAATCCTTTTTAAAAGGTCTGTCCTGGAATCGAGCCTGCTGTCTGTCTGTCAATTCTAATCCACTTGTTTGGGGAATGACTGTGGACTTGTGGCTTGCCTGCAAAGCATAGATAAGTAAAGTATAGATTCCAAAAATGTCCAGGTTGTAACTTCTCATTTCTGCTGATACATACATTGGTCTGTCTGGTCCTGATGTTATTCGTTTAAATCTGGATGTCTCCGGTTGACAGAAAGGGCACCTGTGTGGATTCCATGATTTTATGGGTTTCGTCACACAGCATCATACTTCTTAGTAAAGAACCTTCCTCTGCCAGGATTGGAATCTGTCTTTCAGTTGTGAACGTTTCTGTAGCAACATGCGTTTTTACAAGGTGGGGGTGCTAGCCCTACAATTAAATTGCATTCCGTAGCAAGGTGTTGAAGGGGCAGTGTCACAGCCTGGAGAGAGCAAATTGGTCGATTGGAGATACTAGAAGCTCGCCCCCGCTATGCGGGGGCTCGCGTCTAGCCCGCGGCCACGCCCACGTAGCGCCCGCGGCCACTTGGCAACTCATATAAGTGGCGTAGCGTCATGAGGGCCAGTGGGGCCGTGGCTCGGTCAGTGAAGACCCTGTAGTGCGGATGATATGTGGCATAGAGGGGCAGATTGTAAATCCCCAGAGGAAACATCCGTGGGCTACCATTGGTTCAGCGATGTGTGCGGTCGCCCTGCGGCCCCTCCTCCTCCACCAATGTGCAGTATTGAGAGCCCTGACGTCACAACAATTGGAGCGATGGGCACTGCACTCTGGTTGGTTAGGGTACACCTAGGGCCCAGGTAGAACCCAGTTAAAGGCTGCATGGGCAAACCCAGTTAGGACCCGCCTTGGTCCCACATAAACATGGCTAGTTGGGGCCCACCTAAGGGCCAGGTAGAAGCTACTTATAGCCTGCATGGGCATCGCAGTTGGGACTGAAGTGGATGCCGCTGACATTGCTGACATGGGGTCCATATGGTTTAGGCCACCTTGAAACCATATGGGAACTACGCTGGCATGCTGGCTGGAATGCAAACGGTGCATCATACCTGTAGTGTTTAGTTTGATGTTGTGTGTGTAGCAGATATACCTGCAGTGTGTAGATCAATGTCCATATGAAAGTCAATGCCCAGCAGTGTGTTTTTTTCTCCAGCAGAGTTTCTAGTGTCTCTGTCTCTCTCTGGAAGAGGTTGCACATGAACTCTGCAGCCGCACTGAGGCGCTCCAACACAAACACTCTGACATTAAGCTGCTTCACACAACAAACATCAGCACCACGCTGCTGTTTGTCCAAAAGACACAATATCTCCTCTCCGACCGACGTCATGTGTTCATGTATCGACAGCCGTACAGACTCCTTTTGACACATTTTACCTCGTTTATCCAGCTCTCACTGACTCTCCACATCGGGCTGTTATAGCGCCACCATGAGGCTGATTAGAGAAATCTCAAGTGGAATTTCTTCCTCGGCATAGTGGGAATGTGGGTGCAAAGTTGCACGGAAAGTGCATGCTGTGTTCATAATGTGAGGCATTTTGGTCCAAACGGAGCAGTCCTGCAGACTTTGGAAGCCATTTTAGCCAATCAGGATGGAATATGAAAAATCTGAAAGAGCCTTTTTTTTTAATGACTGTGGAGATACTGTGTACCGATTTGCGTGATGTTTGGGCAAAATATGTAGGAGTACTGTGAGAAAATGTGTTTAGCAAAAAGCGGCCTCCTGGTGGCACTGTAACAGGGCCATGTGAAAGAAATAGGGCAGAGGTTCTGAATTGGCATCCAGGGAGTGTGTGTGCACAGTTTCGCTGCGATCAAGTCAACGATGTGAGAGATTAGCTATCACAGACGGACGGACAGGGGGTGAAACATAGTCTTGCGCCATGCCTTTCGGCCTGGCGGAGACAATAAAAAAACGAAAGTAAAGGAAATGACCATTTCTGCAACAAAAGTAGTCAACAAACTATACTATAAAAACATGGGCC
The DNA here is from genome assembly GCF_963454915.1 of Gymnoscopelus microlampas. Lineage (NCBI taxonomy): Eukaryota > Metazoa > Chordata > Actinopteri > Myctophiformes > Myctophidae > Gymnoscopelus > Gymnoscopelus microlampas. The sequence goes on from NC_139953.1 coordinate 10,499,311, forward strand.
ACATTGTCAAATAATCTAAGAAAGAGGCAATCATGTAGAAAATAGCCGATCTACAAGCTTACAAAGCATCTCAACGTGAGGCGTTTCGAACTTGTAGATCGGCTATTTTCACAATATTTACTTGTGGAACGGAGTCAAACAGAATGGGGGGGTCCCCAGATCAAGTACGTTTATTTGGGGGGGGCGGCCTGAAAGGGTTGATAAGCACTGCTCTAATCTGAGCGAAATTATCTGAATTTACTACATGACCATAATGCAGCCTAACATGCGTAGCACGGGGCGGTCCTGCCATTACGTTAGTTACTGTAGTTGCTGTGGAGCTACATAGTTCTCCAGAAGACACACACAAACATACACCATCTACAATGGACTAACTGAGCAGCAATATTGACATTCACCACACGAACGTGCATTGTTGACAAAGTGATTGCACAGCCGCTGCAGGCATGACAACCACGTTAGCGTTAGCGACATGGCAGCTATCACAGCGCCCTGGCCGTCGTCGCTGCGACTGACTGTGATTAGCCTGGGTGCCAGCCTGCTTCGCTACGTTCGGCGGATTTTTTTTTCTCTCTGGAGAGAGAAAAAAAGTCCGCCGAACGCAGCGAAGCAGGCTGGCACCCAGGCTAGACTGTGATGGCTAAAGCCATATATAAACACTACAGCAAGCTCTCTGAGATGCCATTGTCTGGAGACTGCTCTTAGCGTGACACGACCAATGAGAGTGAGCGCTGTAGTTGTTGCTAAGATACGGTGGCGTCTCTGCCCCATAGCTTGTAGATCTCTCACGCATGATTGGCGTAGGCTGCGTTGCCAGGTCTGACTGTTTGTATAAGCGATTGTGGGCTTATTTGGGTGCACTTTTGGGCTCGTTGTTTGCATAGACCACGGCAGTGCTTATTTCTTTCCCGTGACCGATGTGGCAAGAGAAGGTGCAAAACGAACCATCCGGAAGTAGATTGCGAGATGAAATATATAGCACTTTTTGATTATTAGAGAAGGAGACACATGTGAAGGTGGAAAATGAAATGTAGGAGATTATATATTTTTTCATGAGCGATTTTTGTAGCAAGTTGTGAGTGAATTGGGCTACTCCTGTGGGCGGGGGGCTGATTAGAACCATTGGGGTTTGGGAAGGAGACGCTCTCTGTTTGAGTGGAAAGATGTCTGGTAGAGCATTTGTTCTCAATGTGGGGTCCGGTCCAGAGACCCCCAGGGGTCCCATAGGGGTTCCGGTGGTCCCCAGTAAAATGGCTGATAGTTAAACTTTAACATTATGTATGTACTATTATATTTACAAGTAAATACAATTAACAAAGGTTTAAAAATTGCTATTTTGAATAGTAGACAATTAGGTTATTCTGGACCAAATCATATCGAACTAGAAAAAGTGCTCCTCGGAGCACAGGTCTCCACCTCCTGGTGGCGCTATAACAGGCCCATGTGAAAAATTTGGGTTTCGCTGCGCTCAAGCCAACGGTGCGGGAGATAAGCTGTTCACAGACGGACGGACGGACGGACGGACAGGGTGCAAAACATACTCTCTCGCCATGCCTTTCGGCATGGTGGAGACAACAATACAAATCTTCATAGATTGGGGTCCCAGAGACAGAATCTCGTCAAATGGGGGTCCGTGGACTCATACAAATCAACTTGGGGGGGGCTTTGTCACTAAAAGTTTGAGAGCCACTATGGAGCACTCGATCAAGTGCCAAGAGCCAGAGAGGAAAATGCAAATCATTACCTTTTATGACTCATTTGCTATTTGGGACATAAAACCTCCTCTTGGCTCAGCAAAGGAAAGGTTAATCAACAAATACAGACCAAATGTCCTTTCTAAGCAAAGTAGCCATTTGAATGCATGAGATTTAGGACTTAATCCGAAAGTGTGACAGAGCTGTTACTCTGTCCTATCATCTGCATTAATATTATTCATTGTGCTGTCATTTCATAAGAGTAATGAGTTCCATAAAGTGTCCTCTAGCCGTTTATTCAATGTCACTTGTGTTCCAGACTGGGGGAACTGGGTGGGGCGCTAATGAGGGCATGCTCATGATGACACGTCAACCCTGAACTTGGAAAGAACTTCCGCTCCTATACAGGTAGGTGAATTGTTCCCAAAGGTCCGTACTGGAATAGAGGGTGCTGTCCGTCTGTCTGTCAATTCTATTCCCTGGGGTTTGGGCAATGACCGTGGACTTTGGCTTGCAAGCACACAAAGTTTCAATGTTGGATTTTCTTTTCAGCATTTCAGAATGCTGTAGTGGCTGTTTAAACTTGCAAAAGAACAGAGCTGCATAATTTACGGTCGGGTCATGAAATGCAATATGTGACGTGGTTGCTGGCTGAAAATAAGTCAAGTGTCAATTTCTACCACATTGTGGTGCCACATGAGCTCAAGAGATACTTGGACGGCACCTGTCAACAGACTAAATATTGCATTTCTGTTCAAGTTGAACAGTGGTGTGAATTTATGCATGTGGTTTTATGCAAAGTACTCTGCACTCTGAAAACACTAGAATGATACAGTAGGCCCTTTGAGTGTAGTCCATGGTGTTACCTTCTGTTCAGAGACACAGTGTTGAATTTGTTTTCAATATGAGAGTTTCGAAATGTTGGTAGCAGTTGGTGAACTAGTTGGTTGAGGCTAGAATATACAGCAGTTTCACTACAACTCGTTCAGTAACCGTAAAGCTACAGTATCCTATAGTTACTTTGTAGCATTTAAATGGTTTTCTTGACTCGATCTCTTTTTATTTGATCACTTACCCATTTACTCTCTTGCACTAAATGCCTACAAAAGAAAAATCCATGAAAATGTTCTTAGTGTTTTGCCAATTATTTGGGATTCAAAAATAGCAGATCTACAAGCTCATAGTGTGGCACCGAGTGCCGCGCTATGAGCTTGTAGATCTGCTATTTTTGAAAAATCGTGAAAATGTGTGCACATTTTGAATATATATATTTTAAAGCGAACATTTGAACTCAAATCTTTGCTTCTGGGGGGTCCCTGGAACAACATATTTTGAGATGGGGGGTCGGCGGCCAAGTACATATCATTTTGGGCTTCCTTGACATGAAAAAGTTTGTGCACCACTGATATAGAAACATACTTTTTTCAGAATACTGTTGGGATTTAGAAGACATTTGTAGAATAGGCTTCCGCTCTTAATGGGTCAGGACTGCAGACTTGGAAGCTAGAAGAACGCATGAAAGGTCGACATCTACACGAGAGTGCTAATGAATGATACAGTAGATGCGGGATGGATGGATGGATGATTGACAGTAGTTACTTACCACTGTGGGGGGGAAAGGCCAGTGAGTACATGAATAAGTCACGCAGATGAACGTTGCACTGACTACACTGTTGCTGAAGAATTATTTAACATGTTGAATTTGTTACAGTGTTTTTCTTTACCTGTTATTTCTTGCTCTCACTTTTCCCAGCATCTCTATGAAAAAAATATTATAGGCTCAAAGGAATATCGTTGCATCAATTGTCCGGGCGCTGTGTCTTTGAATGCAACGCCTTGGTTGCCATTATTATATTGATAAGATAAGAGAATTGGAAATCCAGCATGCCATAGCAGCAACAGCAGCATCTGCAGCAACTAAACACAGGAGGTAAGAGTAAAACAAATAAAACAAGATTAATAAAGTAGCACTGAATCTGGAAAAAAAACATCTGCATGGGTCTACCAATATGAATGTGTACAGTACAGTCTATCAACAGTGAAATATAAATTGATATGTAGTTTATCAATAATATATGAATGAACATACCGTATTCACAGTCTATCAACTATTAATATATGAATGAATACAATCTATCAATAGTAATATGTACAGTATCAATATTAATACAGTACTGTATGTGTGGTCTATCAGTAGTGAAATATAAATGAATACATGTAGTACATGTATCAACAATGAATATATGGATGAATATAATGGTCAGCCTATCAATATTAATATATAGTACAGTCTATCAACAGTTAAATATAAATTCATATATGTACAGTATCAACAATTAATATACAGTATAAATGCATATATTGTGCAGTCTATTGACAGTGATGATACGTCCCAGTTGCATCCATGTGATGTTTTTCTTTATCAGTTATTCTATTTATAGTGGCTCATAGGAATTTATAGACTACGTGACAACCAGGAATAGTTTGGTGACCACAGGAGAGACTGTTGACAGCCGGAATGTAGACGGCACCCCGGGAGCAGTATGGGTTAGCGCCCCATGCTGTGTCTTCCGTGAGGAAGAAGCCCAACAAACCCGCGGTTAGGCCTTTAGGAGGGCCATTCCAGCGTACCGCAAGCAGAGCTAATACCATTAGACAGCCCAATCTAGTGGTATCGGCCCAAGGAACCATCACGCCAGAAGGAAATGTTTGGATCGGGGCGGTGCACCTGATCTGGCGCAGCGCTCAGGTCCTGGACCTGGTGAGACGAAGGAGGAGCCCGGCCAGGAGACAACCCACAGAGCCTAGTCCCTCCACGTGCCAGAGCCTCCCCGAGTCCCGGCAGAGTACTTCCAGAGAAGCGGACTGCCCTGTCTTTCCCTATAGGACTGACCGTGGGTGCTACTGGGACGTAAGTCGGGGCTTGATCAACCCTGGCTGGGTCACCTGGGCGAGGGTGTATGTTGTATGTTGCGAGACCCGAAACACCCTATGACCCCAGGCTACAACACTGATGATACGTCCCAGTTGCATCCATGTGATGTTTTTCTTTAACAGTGAATATACTGTATGTAGTCTATGAACAGTAATCCTTAACAAGCATGTCAGCGTTGTGATAAGTTGTTTCTTTAACATTGACAGGATTAAAGTATTATACTCTGTAAGAAGTAGAACACTGCCTACCGTGACCACCCATGTATATTTTAATGTACAACACTAGTATGAATGAGTGAAATACAATCCCTTTTTTGGGGCGGTGTAGCCGCCCCCTATAAGTGAGTTTTGGACACCGACCAAAAAAATTGTGTACCCCCTAACCCTTCCATTGTTAATGCAAATCGATACTTTTTTCATATCAGCCAATCACATTACAGCTAGTGTCATCACCACTAACTGTAATGTGATTGGCTGACTTTGCAAATTCAGGACTGTGATTGGCTAGCGAAACACATGACACATGTGCAGCCCTATGAATAGCAGTATGGACTTTCAGTCATTTATTCTTTTTTTAAAGTGAGTCATGTTGTGATGACCACACACCGCCCACTTCACACTGGGTGTGATTTTTTTAAATCTCAGTTCTCAGCTGGTTTCACACTTGGATCCAAATTTTGCTCTGACCCTGAAGTCAGAACCAATATCCAGTATACTGTATATAATAAAACAAGACATTCCTTGATGTCTGCAACATGCACGTACATTTGACTTTCACTTTTCAGTGCTGGCCTAAGGCCTATGGATCAAAACCGATGTTTGGATGGTTTTGGATAAAAGTATCCATCAGGCCTGATTGGACATGTGCTGGATATTTTGAAATGGACCAATATGACATCAAAGAAGTCTTTGACTCTTTGGTTTAGCTGAGAGAACACAAAAGACAGTGGCCTTCATGGTGTCTGTTTTTTTGGTTTGTTTTTTCGCTGGGCCAGCCCCATAAACATGTCTCTGACTGAGTCACTGAGTGAAGTTACACTATTGTCGGGCCAGTTGGCCTAACAACGAATTAGCCAATCGCAGAACAGTCGTCCCTCCAGGCTACGGGATGTCATCCTTTCAAGCTATGGGATGTACTCTATCCTAATAACCAACCTTTTCTTATAATTTGACGCCAGGGCTGCTGGTGTTATACTTACAACCGTTGTGTCCAGTCGGCATGGATGACCTATTAAATTGGCAGTGCCAAACCTCTGTGGGATAACAAGATAAAGGTTACACTGGCCGAGAGTCACTAATTTGTGTAGCCGTCATTTCACATTAAAAACAGTCCAGCCATATACAGTATATTACTGTAGGTTTTGACCTAGTCTTTGACCTAGTCTAGGCCATAGTTTTGAATTGGGTCACACATACTAGTAATCTTCCTGACAGATTTTTTTTTACGTTGGACTGCCCTCTTTTTAGACCAACTTCCATTTGGCTTGCTCTTGTAAAATGGGTCACCACAGGGTTCAAGAGAGTCACCCTCTGTTCCCATTTTGTTGTTCTATGGCAGGGGTCTTCAACGTTTTTCAGGCCAAGGACCCCTTAGCTGAGAGAGAGATGAAGCAGGGACCCCCACTACATATTGTATAAACTTGTGTTGCAGATTAAACCTTTTCATAGATTTCATAGCTTCATAGACCATCAGTGTTCAATGTTTTTTGTTTATTTCAGACATATAACCACTGAAACTCTCAATACTTCACTGTTGGCTCTGTACTTATGCTCTTTTGTTCCCTATACACCAAACCTCTTTGCCAAAGGCGTTGTGAGCTTGTAGAACTGCTATTTTCGGCTGATGTTCAGAATAGGGATTCTAGGGTTGAAGTGGTAAAAAAAAAAATCCATACCACACAAAGATGTGGCGGCCCCCGGCCCTGTAGTAACTCTGAGGACCCCCGAGGGGTCCCGGACCCCCTGTTGAAGACCCCTGTTCTGTGAAAACCCATCGACCACTTACCCAGCGGTGTCCAATCAGGTGTCACGGATCGGAGGGCCGAGTGTGTGCAGGTTGTCCATTCAAGCTGCGGAACTAATTGAGTTGGTTGGAACTAACTGATGCAAACCCACTGATGACACCAGGCTGTAGGATTATGGGATTGCCGACTTCCTTTTAATGTAGTCGTAGATCACCAGGGGGATTGTGCTTTCAAAGGGACCTTTCAAACATACACAAATTCAACTCTGCGTTGCTTCATTAAAGTCGACGTTCCGGTCACAAGGACCTTTCGCGAGACATTTAAAAAAGATATTTCATGAAAACTGTTGATTTAGCTGACCTTTCTCAAGACATTTTAAAAGAATATTTCACCAAAAACGGTTGATTTTAGCTGACAGATCCCCCAAACTATAATTCTTTCAACATTTCTTGTAAACTCTTTCACCAGCTCTAGGGTATTACATTACATTACAGTCATTTAGCAGACGCTTTTATCCAAAGCGACTTACAATAAGTGTATTCAACATAGGTAGGGAACGAAAACTACTAATCACCAGAAGTTTTAAGTACATTTCCTGCAAAAACAAGCAACCAAGAGTATACCTAGCGCTAAGGTAAAAGTGCAATATATCAGCTACCTACTTTCTTAAACAGATGAGACAAAAATGGCAAAATCAAATGAGCACGAGCTAAAACAAATAAGTGTATTGACTAAACAAGATCCAATAAAACAATACAAAAATAAAACAAGAGTTCGTACAACTAGTTAACAACAAGTAGGCCAGGCGAAGAGGAAGGATAGTGTTTCCTGAAGAGGTGGGTTTTCAGCCTGCGGCGAAAGATGGGCAGTGACTCTGCTGTCCTGACATCAGTGGGAAGTTCATTCCACCACTGTGGGGCCAGAACAGAAAAAAGTCGTGACCGTGTCGATCGACCAGAAGGACCGTTGAGTGGCGAGGGAGTCAGCCGCCCCGAGGTGGCAGACCGGAGTGGTCGGGCAGGGGTGTGGGCATTGACCAAAACCCGGAGGTAAGAAGGAGCTGTTCCTTTCACTGCTCTATAGGCTAGCACCAGGGTTTTAAACTGAATGCGAGCTGCTACGGGGAGCCAGTGCAGAGAATCTTGAGAGTGCATGACAGGTATTTGTTTTGAAGTTGTCCCCTGAGTGACAACCATCATATGGAACAACCTTCCATATGGTGCTGCCTACAGAGCCGAGCTCCAGCGTGTAGTGACAATCCTCCATGGAGAATGAATGAATGGGAAATACAGTTCAGATGTGTCATCATGGGATTGCGATCCAGTTTATAGAGAGTTTACAAAGCTGTGAGGGGAGGGGGGGGGGGTAAACAGAGAAGAGACACACAGACTCAATCGGTTCCAGGAACAACAAACATCTTAACACTTTAAGACCGGGAACGCATCTGTGTGTCATTTTTAGATTTCGTTGGGCTATTCAAAAATAGCAAATATACAAGCTCATAGCGCGGCACCGAGTGCCGCGCTATGAGCTTGTAGATCTGCTATTTTTGAAAAATCATGAAAAGTTCCTGGAACTAAATATTTTACAAATGTTCGCTTTAAAAAATATATAATCCAAGATTTTGCCACGAATTTTCACGATTCTTTTAAAAAATAGCAGATCTACAAGCTCATAGCACGGCACTCGTGCCGCGCTATGAGCTTGTAGATCTGCTATTTTTGAAGCCCAAAGAAATCTAAAAATGACACACAGATGCGTTCCGGGTCTTAATGGATTAACCACCATCAGCAGACATGCCATCAGCAGTGTTACGCTCTTTTGAAGTGCGATATTATTATTAGCTTCCCCCTCTCTACTGCTATTATCGGTTTGTTGATATCTCTCCGCTCCATCTCCAGCACTTTGGAGCTGTCACACAGACTAATGAGAGCTCCTGCGGGTGCTAAATACAAGCTAACAGTTGGGAGTAACCTACCTATGGTAGCCTTCCTCTGGCCTACTTTACCATCTCCTCAGATCTATAAGTAGCACTGATGTCCACTTATAACACACTTTAGGCACTTGGCTGTCGACTGAAAGGTTAATGACTGAGGCTTGTGACTGGGAAATGCATCTGTGTTGAAACGCCCATTGAACAAGCTGTCTAAAATCTGGGGTGATTTTTGAGAACCTTCACAACTACCCCGCAGCTCTGAGAGTACAGTTTAGCATCTTCTTATTTATAAATACAGTATTATATTGTCGCTGTCAGGTAGAAACTCTGTATCTCCATATTTCATACTTTTTATACTTCGTCATATGACAGTGTCGTGTAAAAAGTAGCAAAAATAGCCCAACTGCAAGCTCACAACGTATCACGCCGTGTGGTGCTCTTGTGCAGTAGATCTGCTGAAAATACCAAAAATAATTCACCTTTAAAGACATGCCCAAAATAGGGACAGCAGGTTGAAAGCGGTTAAGTGTGTCTGTGGGTTTTTAATGTTTAATAATGAAAAGTAGAGCTTGTGACTAAATATTAACCACATTGGATTCATTGGCACACAGGTTCTTTTCCCCCATTTCCATTAAAGCAACAGTTTTGGAAGTTTCCACCCGACAGCCACGATATAAAAGGACCAATTTGACTTATTGTACGCAACCATGTGCAGTTTACTAAACATTAGAAAGGTTTATAAATTGGATTTGTAATTGGAAACTTGACTGTTTGAACCCCCGATTTATCTGGTAAATTGCTGGGTAGAAGTGAGCATGCTTCCCCCGTGTGTGTGTGTGTGTGTGTGTGTGTGTGTGTGTGTGTGTGTGTGTGTGTGTGTGTGTGTGTGTGTGTGTGTGTGTGTGTGTGGGCGTGTGTGTGTGTGTGTGTGTGTGTGTGTGTGTGTGTGTGTGTGTGTGTGTGTGTGTGTGTGTGTGTGTGTGTGTGTGTGTGTGTGTGTGGGCGTGTGCGTGCGTGCAAACCACTGGACTGATCACAGCCATACAGTATGTCTTGCACACACTGCCAGTAGGCCAAGAAAGTAAATCTGTGAACGTTTTATCTTTTTTGTATGCGACTGTCTATTTTTCACATTTCTCTCAATATCAGATCCACGGACTCGCCATTCCTCTATATTTTGGCAAGACCTCACATAATCAACATGACGTCATAAACGCCCACAATGACTATAGTCATGCCTTTATTAGACCCCCATCTTGTTTTAAAAAAGGGATTGTAGCCTATCTGGAACTATCTGGACTACTGCACTTAGTGGCCAGAAGCACAAACGAGTTACAACAACAATTAGTTCAACAGCTTCTATTGTATTGGAAGATAGAAGTAGATTAGATGGCAGTAGGTTGATACTGTGGTTCGTATCTGTAAGCTTGCCTGTTTGAAAATCCAAGAGATGCCGCCACAATGTAAACATAAACATCTGCCAACCAAGTGCCCTTGAGCAATGCAAATAGACCCCATCTGCCCTGGCAGAATTGCTCAGGGGCTGAGATTTAGAGGATTCTAGTTGGACTGGGCAGCTCCCAGGAGTGGAGATGTGCAACTGAGAGTGAACTACTGCTGAAAAGTTACGTGTGTTCAGCCAATCTACCCTGTGAAAATACAGACTCAATTTTAAATATACACTTCAGGTGCCCTGGTCACTACAGTACATAAAATCACGCATGTAAACAGTAAACAGACAGACAAACTGACATTACATTTTAGTTTAGCACTCTCTTTAGTTACATTAGTTTAATTCCTATGTAAACAGTGTTGCTCTGTGTGGTAGTGATACCTGTAGATGTTTCTTTGTTATGCTCTACCATAACACACCTGTACACGTTGGCATATTTGGCACGTAAGTTTCAATATCTGTCAACCTTAATTATGTTGAGAGTATAAATGGTGTCCTCATTGCCTGATGTCCCTGAAGAAGACCTCTGTCGGGGTCGAGACATTGGTTTCTCATAATAAATGTCTGCATCGTGTCTCCGAGTCTTGCGACCTCTTTTCTCATCTTTAATCCTTTTGCACCGTGGTCAGCACCTCTGCAACTTTGATATGCACCTTCCTGCCTGTTTTGTTTGCTCACTGAATGATGTGGTATTAATTGTATTTTCCTGGTGAAGGTGCCATCCTCTCGGTTTCATGTTGAGATCGGTGTTCTCTCTCCAGAGTTGACTGACTCAATTTTGAAGCTAGTTTGGAGCTGCAGCAACTCTCAGATGCATGCGCATGTAGGCGCTGCGAGAGAACGTGGAAAAAGCACAAACTTCACGTTTCCCTTGGAACCCTACGTGGCTGCCTACTGTATATCAGATTACTGCGTTAAAGCTGCTAAAACAAAAGTATATCCAACTTATTTCAACTTATAAAGCGAGGCCTCACACTCCAGGTTCTTTTTTAATGTTCTTAATTATCGTATTAATCCCTGTGTTAATCTCCTCTTGTCCCGCATCGCCACATTTTGCATTGACAAAATCTCTGCTCTCAGGTCAGCTCACACATTCATTGCCCCCAGACCCTGTTCCTTCTCTGTGCCCTGCTGTCGGTTTGAGTCTGTGCTATGTGTATCTCTCTCCTCACTCTCGCATGTAGTCTCTGCAGCCTCCAATCCAAACCTCCCCTCTCGTCCTCTCAAAGAAGTTTTCCTTTCTGTTGGGTCAACTCTTTTATTATTAATACCTGTCTCAGCTCACGATGTGTCCCAGCTCTGCTTTTAAACATGCTGTGGTGCAGCCTTTAATGAAAGGGAAAAATTTAGATCCATCTATTCTCTTCAATTTTAGACCTCTCCCAGCTACCGTTTGTGTCAAAGGTTCTGGAAAAAGTAGTTTATGTTCAGTTGCAGCCCTTTTTAATTAGTGACTTGACCTTGTGTTATACTTCAGTGTACAAAAATAGTGAAAATAGCCGGTCTGCATGTAGATCTACTATTTTTTACTTCATAATTGAGGCCAACGTTTGAATAATCGTGTTATTGATTTGAAGTCATATCACCGAACCCTAGTCTGTAGACATAAATCCATGGAATTCCCCACGGGATCAATAAAGGCCCCCCCCCCCCACACACACACACACACACACACACACACACACACACACACACACACACACACACACACACACACACACACACACACACACACACACACACACACACACACACACACACACACACACACACACCGCATGGTTTAGATCTTAGGCCTCCATAAGATTTACCATCTCTGAAATGTACAATGCTGTGCTGTCATAAGTTTTATCATGGCACGTTTTGCCATTTACGACCACATTATCTTTTACGCAGCATCTAAATCTGAATTTCACATTCCTATAGCGTATCTCTATGAATCATATTTACATTATTACATATTCTCCTTTTATGAGTCATTAATTATGAAGAAAACTGATAAAGGTAGATCAGTCCATTCATAAAGGTCAAATGATTTGGCATTTGGATTTGCTGAGTCGGTATCGAACGTGTCATCTCCATTCTAGCCTGCCCAGCGCAGTTAACGTTATCTAATGCAGTTAATGTCATCTCGGTTCACATGAACCAACGCCTCTTTGGGGTGGCAGATTGGTTCAGTGCAGTGGTTCTCAATGTGTGGTCCAGCAAAATGAGAAACAGTTTAAGCCTTTTTTTTATACTTCATTCATTCATGTTATACTACAAAACTCACAGTTACTGCAATGTGAATTGGATAAATGTCCCTGGTGAGGGACAGCTGCTGATAATATCTGATTGTGCATACTGCTTAGCTGACCCGCATGGCTTATCGCCTTTCTTCTGGGGAAACTAATGTCTTTCAATCCACGTTTGCTTTGTTGTTGTCAGCATCCTGACAACAACAAATACACAGACAAACAAACTGACAGCCTCATTACATTAGTTTAACATTGCTTAGCAGCTCAACCAAACCATTCTCTTCAAGATGTGTTCCGTGCGCGTGTGCTTGTGTGAACACTACACAACTACATATAGCACAGTTAATTGCTGCGTTTGTTGTCACACAAATAACACTTTTCGATTTCCTGTATTCTGTATAATCCCCTGTACTGTACCGTCTCTGGAGCGTGCTCATAAATAACACCATCTTTCTGAAGCAGCTTTGTGGATGAGAGGACACTAAAACATTTAACAAGGTAGGAATCTTCTATTCTGTTTGATAGCACCTATAGTCAAAGGTACTGCTGGACTAGAATGGTGCGGGTGAGTTAAAAGTTGACCTATAAGCTAGAGGCGTCTGCAACCTTTTTGCCATGAAGTGCCATGCTTTTATTTTCTTGATTGTCAGTGTGCCATATCATAAGTTTAATAATGACACCACATTAAAATCAAATCAGATCTTGATTGTCCATAATAACAACCTTTCATTTTATTTATTTATTTCAAATATTTTCTTTCACATCAGGATGTGATGATCATTAGACTCAATAACCTCACCTATCCCCCAGTCTCCCTCCCCCAGTCAGAATTCAGAGTTTGAATGAATGTAGAATTATGTGTAGGATGTAATTTCCATACAGATGTATTTTATTTGAAAACATCCTCTCTCTCATACTGTGAGCGACCTGTGCCAATGTTGGCAGCCCTGAGTATACGCTGTCGAGAAAGCTTGTTAAAAATCAAAGACAGAATACATTTACCTGTTGATTATGATCAAACTATGGATTCAAATTCCTAACACAGACAATTGAAAGTCTAGTTCTTCTTGTCACAAACACATTTCAAACCATTAATATGCAGTGCAGAGTCACCCTGACAACAGTAGTAACATGTCTCTAACAGAGATAACAAAGGGCTGCCTACAAAAATGTCAAGGAGAAAAGGCAAGAATAGGACAATCGATGCTGTATTGTACGTGTGGATACATTATTCATTGGGATTCATTAGGATTCATGTGGAATTGCTATTGATTTGGATATATACACAATAATATTGCACCACAGTGGAAACAAGCCCCATGGCGTTCTTTGTTATCCTTTGAGCATGCATACATACCTTTGTCTATGAAATGAATACCAAGGACCCCAACGGAAACAAGTCCGCAAGGACTTTTTTGGTCGGACCTTTTAGACAAAAGTATTATAAATGTAACTGTGATGTTTTACATTCTTTTTGCCTAATAAAAAATTCAATCAATCAATCAATCAGTCAGTCAATTAATCAATCAATCAATCAATCAATCAAATCTTTGACTGTATAGGCTACTACCTGTACTGTTAACAAACCTTTTAATAAAGTATTCAATCAATAATAATAATAATAATAATAAAGGATACAAATTCCTATTTTGATCAAACCTTTCTGAATTACACGTTAGAAACATAACAGCACCCGATGGCTGCTGAAGTGTGGCATTTGTTTCGTAGAACCAGGAACCCAGTTGAGGACTTTTTGATTATGTCCACATTATTGCTGGGAACATTTACTAGGGAGGGAAATTAGCAACAGGCAAAATAATATTGGTGGTGAGTGCTCTATTTGTCCAACCACTTGTTGCTTGCCAGCCACATTGGCAGGCAAACAACTCTATTTTCTATGAAAATGTCCATCCATTTGGCTGGCACAATGGTGGCTGATTGCAACAGTGAATATGGCCAGTTACAAATGAATGGTTTCATGCCCTGGACACTGCAATGATTGGACATATTGTCAGTGTAAACTGCTAAATTACCGCTCACGTGGATGTCCAGCAGATGCATTCATCTTGCTTCTAGATGCACAGCATTGTGATGGCATGGTTTTGACATCTACTCGCCAAGAAAGGTGGGTGCAATTCTTAATTTAGGCTGGCCCATCATTGCAGTTAAAATAATAGAGGAGAGGAGGAGACACATAAAGTGCATAATGCATAATAAATTCAGCATCTAAGACACAGGTATATTAATCGCTTATCTCATACCCTATTATAGAGACACACCGCCTACAAATTCACGCCCACAATAGGCTCTATTCACAGCAGCCATATTATGAAGACATTCACAGGTGTTACCAATGATACTAATGAAGGCTCTGTTCTATTCTGGTCAAACAGAGTCAGGGTTGTGCATGTTGGCTCACTGGAAACACTCTGCTACACCAGTGGGTCTAAATTTGGGGTCCAGGGACCCTCATGGGCTTCCAAATGGACCCTTATGGGTGTGTAACTCTGAGAGTGGTGGTTCCATTTGTACACTCTCAGAGTTATGGGGGTCGTGGAAACCATTGTGCTACACTACATGGAACAGAGCCTTCATTAGTATCATTGGTAACACCTGTGAAGGAAGTGATAATATGGCTGCTGTGCATAGAGCCTATTGAGACAGTGCACCCACTCGAGGTCCGGGAGAACGATGTTCTGCAGCTGTCAATGAGAGGATATGAGAGTTAGCTTACTTTTAAAATGATCCTACATGAACTGGAGACTATATAGAGTTGAATAAAAATATGTTTCCAAATGTATAGAGTGTCTTTATCAACATATCATCTTGTTTTCTCAATAGCTGATGTGTTTCACATTTAATTTGCCACTTGAATGTGTTACCCATAATGTTAACACAGCAGAGGGGAGACGGCAGACAGACAAGTAATGACATTTCAGTGACATCACTGTCTTTACAAGCACCAAGCGCCGACTTTGAAGAGGGGAATTCCCAATCCCGACTGAATTTGTTCATGTCTACATTTTGAACATCTCATAGGCTTATATTAATTCTACCTACCGCGGAGCTCCGATGGTACATGAAAAAATAAAACGTGTGGGTTTACCGTTGTTGTATTAACTTGAATGTAGCCTGAATGTAGTTGGGGAAATAACCCAAATATGGAGGAGTGACATATCCTGACATTTTCAACTACTTAGTGAATTCTCCAGGTTAGAATATACAATTAGTTTTGCAAGATGCTGTTTGGATAATTGTCCAAAATAATTAGCCTATAAAAACGATACATGAGGGACACAAACGTATCTGGGTATTTTTTTTACATTTTAGTGCCGCAATGCCAAATGTTCGTATTTTTGCTGAATATTCGCTGCCAAAAAAGAACTTTTCTTGAGCCATAATTAAATGAGAACAATTAGTTGGTCCTCCTCTCACACTGAATGACTGATAATGAAACTGCTTTTTTCCGGTCCAATTAATCCTAGTTGTAATTAATCCTGCTATCAGAATATGCATAAATAGCACAGACACAGTATTGACTCACCATCCCAATGAAAAAAGGGGAGAAAGCAATTCCTACAGAGGGACGGGGGTTTGCAATCCATGCCAAGTCTGAGAGCACAAACAAGCAATGATTACATGGAGGGACTATCATAGAGCTGTAACAACTACACTGGCAAGTGTCCTAAACGATGACAGTTTGGAGACAATGGAGAGTACATACAAACAATAGGGGTAGTGATACTACTTACTGCACTGCCACACAAAACATTGCTCAAAGCGGACTCATTATGTCCGCTATGTCTGCAGTCTCAGATAATAAATGACAATTGCTGACCATGACAAAGCTGTTAAACACATGAACCCTATCATCCCCATTCTAGGAATGTCATAATAGACAAACATTTTGGAAAAACATGCAGATCTACAAGCTCACAATGCGTCAAGCATTATGGCGGAGCTGCCAT
The DNA here is from genome assembly GCF_963454915.1 of Gymnoscopelus microlampas. Lineage (NCBI taxonomy): Eukaryota > Metazoa > Chordata > Actinopteri > Myctophiformes > Myctophidae > Gymnoscopelus > Gymnoscopelus microlampas. The sequence continues at coordinate 10,515,497 of NC_139953.1, forward strand.
CATGATTGGCAAGAATTCCGAGGTCCAGGCGTGGCTAGAGTCAAAGAGCAAGTGAAATATGGCTTTTACATGATTGCTATGCCTTCTGTTTAAAGGTAGCTTTAGTATGTATCAAAGCTGTCCCGGAGGTAGAGGAGTTAATCTATCTTTTTTAGCGGCGCTGGCGCCTGCTCTATACCTGGCTTTTCCGTCAACGTTCTAATTGGTCAGGTCTGTCAACGTTCTGATTGGTCAGGCCCGCCAAGGTTCTGATTGGTCAGGTCCGTCAACGTTCTGATTGGTCAGGCCCGTCGAGGTTCTGATTGGTCAGGTCCGTCAACGCTCTGATTGGTCAGACCCGTCAATGCTCTAATTGGTCAGACCCGTCAACGCTCTGATTGGTCAGACCCGTCAACGCTCTGATTGGTCAGACCCGTCAACGCTCTAATTGGTCAGACCCGTCAACGCTCTGATTGGTCAGACCCGTCAACGCTCTGATTGGTCAGACCCGTCAACGCTCTGATTGGTCAGACCCGTCAACGCTCTGATTGGTCAGACACGTCAACAAAGTGATTGGTCAAGCTTCACGTGACACATGGCTATAAACACATTATAAACACATATCGATGACAAAATGTATCAAAGGCGCTGCTACCTTCACACAGGGTGTGATTTTTTATATTAGAACTGGCTTTTATATTAGATGTGGCCGAGGCGGACCACGGCCACATCATTATGACTTAAACGTAACCATAAACAAACCCGATACGCCTATATATAGGCATATATGGAGATCCGGTTGTCCAGAGCCACAGTCGGGTCGTTTTGGATATGCAGTTGTCCAGCACTGCCGATCCGACCGATATGTCCACATATACTGTAGGCATATATGGATATCCAGTTGTCCAGAACCGCCGGTCCAACCGATATTCCCATATATGGGCATGCCATTCCAAGGACTGTCAGATACAGAGATCCCATATGGGCACAAAAGGGACACAGACACTCTGACAAAGCCCCCAACACGATGACACTGGTTACCCCGGGTAACCAGTGTCATATAGTTATAATTTGCCCGCGGGTTATAATTTCCCCGCAAGATTTTATTTGAAAATAGCCGATCTACAAGCTCGCGACGCGTTGTGAGCTTGTAGATCTGCTATTTTCAATTAGCTGATGTATATGTTAAAGTGCTCCTGTGGCCCATAGCCGCTTCTTTTGGGCTGGTTTTCCTAGACCTGGTTGCTTGTTTCTCTCACAGAATCTGGCAACACTGGTTACCCGGGCGGTGCGACGTAGGTGTGAAGGCCCCGTAGTGGCCCAAACTCTAGATGTGAGGGCCGCATAGTGGTCCAAACCTCTGTTTGCCATACAGCTCAGCCACTATGCTGCTGAGTATCACATTTCCTTGTGGTTCGGCAGACGTTGGACGTCACAAACATAACATTCCCATATATGGAGAGGTGGGCGTGACGTGGCAGCACAAACAAATGTCAACATGCCCATATATGGAGACTGGAGGACGGTGGACGACGTCACAAATGTAAAATGCACGGATGTCAAAGACACAACAGACACTGTTGCTTAACAATACCCCTGGGGGCCCCTGATAAAATATGCCCATACAGTATATGCGCATAATGGTCGGATCTGCCAAAACTCTAGATGTGTTGTGAGGTCTGTGTAGTGGCCTGAACCTCTAGTCTAGAAAAACTCACATCTGGGTCATATACCCATCTTATCTGGCCAAAGACAGGTTTAAGAAGAGGCACCAAGAGAGCTCCAGTGATTAAATGACATTCGGCATGTGGATTTGTCGCCCTACAGTATGTAACATTATTAATAGATTGCCTGCCCTTAAGTGAGTACTTCAAGAGATAGTGCTGTAGGCAGCTGGTACTGTTCATTCAGCTTTATGAAGAAGTGTAGTGCTGTGTCCCCAATGTCAGCACCTGCCGGATTTGAACCCAGGTCAGCTGCAGGGAAAAGAGCTTTTTCCCTTGTGGCTGCCAGAGCCCACTCAATTCAAATCCCGGGCAGATGCTAAAAATGTTACATGCACAATGCACTTAAACAAGTGAAATGGTTGTATTTATGTATGGCTTCTTGCACATTTGACACTGCTGCTAAAGATTATAATATCTGCTTTAAGAGGTTTATCATACCTGCCATTCTACCTATTTTAAAAATGTTTTATCCCACGTTTTTTGTAACCCATTTTTTCACCCTGTGCCAATTGCCTTAGCTGTAATCCTTGGCGCTTCTCTCCCTCTGCCAGCCTGGGGAGAGCCCCGAACTGAGCTCATGCTTCCTTCAATGCATGAGGGGTGAGCAGGCCGCTTCTTATCACCTGACAGGGGGGAGATTCCCCAGTAGGACGTATAATGTGGAAGGAACACGTTATTCCAACCAGTTCCTCCTTTCCCCTCCATCAGGTGCCCCGGCTGACCAGGGGGAGGTGGCAGGCACAATTGTGGCTGCCACTGCTATATACTGTAGCAGGGCTTCCCAAAGTTAGGGTATAGACCCCACTTGGGGTTGCGGGACACTGACGGTGTTATTAATAGCCAGGCTACAGCCCGAGATGTAACCATAGAGGTATGGATGTAACTCCTGGAATCTCTAGGAAACTGAAGAAAACTACAAATGGCTGTCAAGTGATCTCAGTGCTTCTTTCCTATTGGTTGGCTGACTTGGCTCCAAGTCAAAGTTCACCATGCATGCAAGGTGTCATGTTACAAAACAACAGATGTACAAGCTAACAACATGTCATGGCAACATGCTGCGAGCTTGTAGATCTTTCCTTTTTGACAAGTGAAACTGAGAGCAGAAGGGACGCTCGAGCTTTGAAGTTTGTCGCGAGCGGACGGTACAATCCTCCTGAGAAGATGATAATATAACTGCGTCATCGTTGATTCATCAATAAGATAGAAGAAAGCAGCTTAAAGAAGAGGGATTTTTTTGAGGTGAGTGTTTAATGGCAAATAATGTGGCTTTTGACGTTACTGGGGAAACTTTATTTTGGTCATTTGCGATTTTGTACTGTGTTTTTGTTGTGTATTCTGGTGGCTTTGAAGACTGTGATAATGGCTGTTATGGATATTAAGTATTTTTTAACAATATGAGCCTCCCATGTGGCAAAAGCACAGACTTTAACTAGACGTATCTTGATGGGTTGCCCAAATGATAGTATTATTAGAACCATTTTGTGGCTGTTAATAGAGTTTAACCACTGTCAACCTGGCGTCCCTATTTTTGGACATGTCATTATTAAGTGAAAATATGGAAAATATCCTATTTACAACAAGCTCACAACGGTTGCATAGTGACACGTGAGCTTGTAGATAATCTATTTAGCTATATAGTACTATGGTGGTTCTAAAAATAAGGTCTGGGGGCTTCAGTGGGCCCCAAGCAAAATGAGTTAAAATAGCATTAACATTAGTTTGACCACCATAACCCTATTTTATAGTCGCCCTATTTATCTATTTACATTATTTATGTATAATTGAGTAGGTATTGGTATGAAAGTGTTAATGCATCACATTGAAGATTATTTAGGCTAGTGTTTATCTTATCCATTGTGTTTAAACTGAGGTACCATGGCTAGATTTTAAGTAAGGAAACCCCCTGCATAGCCCACTTACCTACAAATGCTCACATACTGTATTAGGTTTAGTTCTACTTTCATTGGTTTCTTATAAGAATAAGCTATATTAGTGGATTTCATACATTGTGATTCCCTCCTAAAAACAGAGTTAAGCCTTTTTGAGATGCTGATGGAGATTACCATAATAGTAATTTATTTAGCTACTGATGATTTCATTATTTTATTTTAATATAAATTAACATGCTGATTATATGGTTATAGGCTAACGTTCATACAGTTGTTATTATTATTATTACAGTTATTACAGTTACTGTAAGAGGTGTAAGGTAAACCTTATTGGACACTTGTATTGCAATACCGGTATTTTTATCAGTCGATTTGAGTATGCAATTGACCGTTAATCAGATATCAGCCAAAATGTTAATATTGTGCATCACTAATTTGAGTAGTAGTATGAAAGTAGTTGAATTTGCCTTTCAAATAAATGTGAGACAAGATGGTTAATGCTATTCCCTCTTCCCCAGGGCCAAGCTCAGACCAGCACTTCTGGCATGTCAACACCAATGCAGTATGACCACATCGTGCTCACATTGGATGGCCAGGTGATCACAGATGAGAGTGAGTACATCTCCATGGCACTAGGACTCCGATTGTGTGTATATTTTGTGTTCAGAATCCAGTACCCTAAAGGACTGAACAAGACACTGACCTTTTTGGAGTTGTGTTGTTCTGAAATTGAAGGATGCAGGCAAACTTCCTGTCACAGTAAAAAAGAATGTACAACTCCATATGTGAGTCAGTATTCTCTCTAGATTTTATCATTTCAGCACTGGTGTTCAAGTTAGCGACATTGAGTGTATATTTAGTAATGATATAGAGGATATTTGTATCATAGTTTTATCAATACATTATTTATTTGCTAAAATAAGTAAAACTTTTGAAAATGTTATGTATTGTGTTTCTCAGTATGCTTCTAGTACAGGATTCCGAATCTTTAAAGCCGTATTTGGTAAGAAAGCATCAATATTTTTGATGTGTAATTTAGAAGCATATTAAGTAATCTATGGTGGTAGCTGGCATGATTTAATTGCCGAACTAAACTGTAAACAATATAGTGCTATTTGGCACCCCTAGTGGTGCTACAGTATATAGCACCTTTGTGGTTTATAGCACCCTTTGACAAATGTTTTTAGTGTGTACCTGTCTTGAGTAAATGACTTGAGTAAGTAAATAAACCCATCTTGATTCATCTCGTGGGAGACCAAACGTCTATCGCAGGGCTACTCTGCTAGGCTTGCTACCATCTCTGTACTGTTGACAAGTTGCCAACCATTAAATATTCATCTCATAATGCTAACGATGTCAATCACCTCACTGTGTTTTTTGGCATATGATTGAAACGTATTTCATGCCATGGGAGAAAACCCACCTTATAGCAGATGGCTTCATCTGGTGTAACAGCTGAAGTTGTTTTTGCAACCATTCCCGCAGGCATCATAGCACTAGGCAATGTGAAAACGATTTAGACTCGTAATATGCCCTTTAAATGTAGTCACAGAGGGGAGAACAAGAAGTAGCTTGCCAATGACATTCTTATATGGTGCAGAAAGAGTTGCTGAGGGGGCCTGGAAATCGATAAAGATTTATCAAACTTCTTGAACTTCAGAGCCAATTTTCAGCTATTGCAATAGCTATTTGGGAAACACAGGATTTGTAAAGGTCCACTAAATCCCACTTCTGTCTAAAGTATGTCTAAAGAAACAGAGCCAGGAGGAGTGCAATATTAAACTTCCAACAAAAGCCATGGATTTATTCTGTGGACATTTATACAGAGATCTGCCTAAATCTTCTACCGCATTTTGGGTTGATGTCTGGCATAGCTTCACAGCCTTTCACACAGTTACAATGTGCACTGCCTCCCGATTATGTGCTTTTATACAAACCATCTCTGAAAAAAAATGGTGAAATACAGACACAAATTAAATCGAGGAAAAAAACAAAACAATGAAGATAGCATGCTCAATTTGATATGGAATTGAACTGGGATACAGCGCCTGGCAGACAGCGCAGCATGCGGGGAGCCTGAGCAGAATGCCGACAACATAATCACCACCTGTCCCCCTGTAGGCCCATAGACCACTGTTTCCCAAACAGTGGGTCGGGACCCATGTTTGGGTTGCGGACCAATTTGTATGGGTCACGAGTAAATATCTCCTTTTTATTCCTACATTTAAAAACAAATATATATATATATTATTTCCAAAGATTTAAAAAATCACAACTTTTCGTCAATTAAAAACAATTCTAATGGCCCGAACCGCTGGCCTTTCAGGTACCTAGGCTACAATGCGATCCCACGACCTTTGCTGTGTGTCACTCCCGTCTCTCTCTCCCCATTTCCCGTCTATCTACTATACAATCAATAAAGACAGAATATCCCCCCCAACATTTTTCAAGAGTATTTCATAAATAAAATACAAAAATCTAATAATTACCACGAAAAAAAAAAAAGGTTTAAGAGAAGTTGTGAAAATAGCAGCTCTACAAGCTCACAACGCGGCGCGAAGCGACGCGTTGTGAGCTTGTAGATCTGCTATTTTCAGTATTTTGGGTCCTGGGCAAACGTCTAATTTCTCTTTTGGGTCTTGAGCTAAAAAGTTTGGGAACCACTGCGATAGACTTCAGAGGCCAGCCTCTCTTGATGTGGGACTTGGCGTGGATGGACATAATGATGACGATACATGAAAGAAGAAGAAGAAGAGGGATTCAGCATGAGCCTCTACATATTCACAACGTTCTACAAAAAGCACCTGAAGAGCTGCACTATATGAAATGCCAAACAAACAGACTATAAAGGCCTGCTTAACATAGTTGACATCTGCTGCTACGTGATGTGTTTTACTTTTATTGAGCTAAACAAGCTCAATAAGATCATAAAGAAGGCCAGCTCTGTGGTTGGCCTCCGTATGGAGGGGCTGCAGTCAGTCGCAGAGAGGAGGATTAGAGACAAACTAAACTCCATCTTGGTTAACCCCTCCCATCCACTGCTATGGCGAGCTGCAGGATAGGGTGAGCACCTTCAGCCAGAGGCTCACTCTTCCCCCCGAACACGCATACTGAGCGATACAGACTCTCATTCATGCCAACTGCCATCAGACTTTACAACGCTTAAAGAACTCTTTTCCTGTCTTTGCCCTGGTCTAGTGTGTCTATGTCCATCTGTGTTTGTTGTGTTTCTGTCTGTCATCATCATGATTACTTATTTATTTATTGTTGCACTGTGCTGCTGAAACGCCACAATTTCCCTTTGGGATTAATAAAGTATATCTCATCTCATCTCATTTGCACAAGAGACTGAGGTACTCTGCCTTTGTTTTTGAGTACATTTTATTTAATATTTGATATTGTTTTGTTTTTGACCCCCCCCCTCGATCTATTTTCATTACTATTTTATGTTCAGTAGCCTAACAGCAATGTGTGGGTAGCTTGTACAAAAAGTTGAAGCTAAGTTGGTGTTGAGTTTCAGTACTGTGCCTCAGATGAAACCTAACCAGGCTGGAACTTATCAAAGATACTGTTATGCAATATCCAGGACACCACGTAAGAGTTCTTTCTCCAAAACTTTGGAAATGAAAGGAAAGTTTGGATATAGGTCTATAGTCACTGTGGGCTGAATTACTAGCACATTAAAACATAATTAACACCGCCAGAGCTAAAGGAGCTCTTCACAAGAGACATGATGGTTTTATTTATTTTTCAGCACACACCTTAGGTACATTGTTGCCTTATTATCTAACTTTCGTCTTTGTTTATTTCTCTATTAATTCAAGACTGTTTTTGTAATTACTATAGATCTTGTACTGATGATAATTTCACCCTCTCTGTTGCACCTAAACTTGTGATGTGACAATACACTTGAAGTTGAAGAGAATGTTTGGGCCTGAGGAGCCAAAAACATCTTTAAAAAGAGAGGTTGGAATAATGTCAAGAGGACTAGAGGGGCGACACATTTGGGAGACTGGGCGTTCTTCCAAGGACATATATGGCACTAAACTGTCTCAAACAGAGGCCAGACAGTCAACCCAAGGGATACAGGAAGGCAATATTATCTTGTGGGTGATTTGTGCTTAGCTTTAGATAGTTGATCTGTTGGTGTACAACCAAGTATAATAATGTATATGAATACATAAGGCATTATGTCAGTGAAAGAAACTGACGTGACATCAAAGAATGTCAAATGAAAAACGTTTCAGTTGCCATTCGAAAATGCCAGAAAAGGGACAGGGGCACAGTTCACCTATCCATTGTTATCTAGGATTTTTCATACTCTGGTGAATCAAAATAGGAAAATCTCATCTCTTTCACTTTCTGATTAAAAGATGAAAGTAGTTCCTTCAAGTGAACTCCAGCTTAGTGTTTTTCCACCTACGCTCAACCCTTCTATACGCTATTTTAAGACACAATGGGGCAACAGTAGTACAAACCAATTGGTTTTTAAAAGGAGTGACATGGCTGTCAAACTGAATTTGTAAAAGCGGCAGACTGAGTCATTGTGCGGAACAGTTAAGGTGTGCAAAGACTGGAGAAGTTGAGAAGACTGGAGAAGCGGCTATTGAGAGTGCAAGAACGAGTAGTGCATTTGATGGGTTGGATGTCAGCATTGATCAGAAATAATACACTTATGGTCAGACACAAATACAATAAGTCATCAATACATAGAACGAGGTGGTTCAGACGCAAAGTGAAAACCAAACTAGGAAAGGGCACTCCAGACTCCACCGAGTGCAGATCTCCACCAGGTCGGTTTGTCAGTTGTGGGGTGCAGCCCCTGGGGGCATTTGTGGCGCCCCTATAAGCAGAAGTGAAAGCAGTCAAAGCACTTTTGGAGGTGCGTTCTATAGAGGCCCCTCACATGCGATTCCAACTTGGGGATGAGTGGATGTTGCATTCAAGATTATGTGCCATTTTCGTAAGAAATTGGCCCAATCCAATCCTGAACATAATATGAACGTGTAATTGGCTTATGTTGCTGTATATGTTGCATGTGTTGAGCGTCAGTCAGAAGAACCCGCTGCTGAATGATGTAGTATAGCCTAAATTACGCGGAGAGCTTGAGAGCTGTGTGTGTGTGTGTATGCATGTGAGTGCGTGTGTGTGCGCGCGTGTGAGAGAGTTTTCAATTATTATTTTTTTAGACAAAACCATGGGCCTACTGTGTAATTGTTTTGCGTGTAATCCTCCTACAGTCCATTTATGAAGGAAATAACATTGTTATTTCACATCAAATGCAACATGTGTTGCATTGGGTGTGAAATGCATTCATATATGCATATTCATATATATGTGTGTGTGTGTGTGTGTGTGTGTGTGTGTGTGTGTGTGTGTGTGTGTGTGTGTGTGTGTGTGTGTGTGTGTGTGTGTGTGTGTGTGTGTGTGTGTGTGTGTGTGTGTGTGTGTGTGTGTGTGTAGGCCTGAGCCCAGGTACAAGCGTGCTACTTATATAAATAGCAGAGCACAACTGTAAACACCTACTACTGTCAAAAGATCAAAGATCAAAATAAAGTCTTACTTGGTGCCGCGCTATGAGCTTATAGATCTGCTATTTTTGAATAGCCAAAGTATAATGTGGTTAAAGTGGTTAAAATAATTGTGAAGCTATGTTACCAAATTTTGCTGGGGACCCCTGGTATCCCCCGGACCCCACTTTGGGAACCAATGTTTTAGGTGACAGATTTAGTCAGTGATACTGTCAAGGGTCCTCATCGGTCTACAGTACCCTCCCTCAAACAAGTCCCTTCATCCATCCTGTTCAGGCAAAACACACACCTGCTCCGCCATGAAGACCAGCCTGTACCTGTATCCTCCTGCTCAGCCCGTATTAGGACTGCTGCCCCTTCCCAGACGTCTAGTATGAATGGGACAACTTAATAGGATTACACAGCAAAACAATGTCTGTCTTCTCAAGTCATTTAAGGTTAAGTGCAGTCTCAACCATAAGAACCCCTATAGCATCCCTATTCTGGGGGGCGATCGTTTGGCGAAACTACAGTAGCAGCTCCCAGTCACAACGCATTGCTTTGTGAGGCCGTAGATCGGCCATTTTCAGCAAAGAGGTATGGTGTTGAGGGAAAAAAGGAGCGGACATAGCATAGAGCCCTGGGGGACCCTTATATACTGTAGGGTTTACAGTGTATGGAGTATATATAAGTGTATATATAAGTGGTTAAAGTCTTAGTTTTGTCTTATGGGGCACGTGCTTTCAATTGGGTGGACATTTTTTGAGTGGTGCCAGCCACTCCTACACTGTGTGTGTGTGTGTGTGTGTGTGTCCGTCCGTCCGTCCGTCCGTCCGTCCGTCCGTCCGTCCGTCCGTCCGTTTGAGCACGGCCTTAACAGCTGCAGCTGATTGCAACACAAAGATGGAACCAGTTACACTAATTAACTCATCACAGGCACCACTCTCTTCACACTGGGTGTGTTTTTTTTATTTGTCAAGTCACCTTATCTTAGAAGTTTGAATCTTAACTTAATACAATATCCTATTGGACACAGTATGACTTACTGTAATTCGAGACGAGTCTTGAGACAATGTGAGTTGTATAGCAGATATATAACTCTCAATCCATTACCAGATGTTCTGTTTTTAACAACAACAAAAACAAGATGCTGTCAAAACAGCGCATTATTGCATTTGTTTTTCCTGACATCCCTTAAATCCCTTACCACATTTACCAGTGTACTCACAGCCTTTGTTTATGCTTTCATGAAGTTGTTGTTGGGGTGTTAGGAGGATTATTTGTAATGGTGAAAGGTTAAGGAGACAGACTTGTGAGACTAAATTAAGTGGATTATCTGTCATCCCACTTACGTTACTATGGACCTCGGTTTTCTGTTTTAGGAAAACTATCACCCCACACATACAGTATGCAGGGTGACATTTGGGCCTGTCTTCTTTTCTGAGTAAATTACATCCTTTTTTTGCTTTCTTTGTATTTTTGCAGTATGTTATGTTACTGAGGCATGAAATGGCCCTTGTTGTTTAAGGAACTCATTTAGATAAATCCACATTAACTCTTCTTGTTTAATGGGTCTATGTGTCATCAGTGTAGTGTGTCTAATGAAGGTGTAATGAACTGCATAATGCTGTATCGTATATCTTGTCTTAGTGTATTGCATAATGTACTACATTACAGCACAGTTCGATTTAAGTTCACATTTGCTGAGAGGCTTTTCACAAATTTAGAGTATAGCCAATAATTATAGCCCCCCACACACACACACACACACACACACTCACACCCCCACCTGCCAGTGAGGAGCCCCCACCGAGAGGACATACATATCAGCTCCGTCCTACATCCCACTCTGAGTCTGACCGGCCCTTAAATGCGTATTTCACTTTCGAAAAAAAACATTTGGTAATTTTATCGTCTACTCAGGCTTTTGGGAGCACCCCGGACCGTTTTTAAGTTGCTTGATTCAGTATTTAGATATTTGATATTCATTTTATCAGACTCGCCCCCTTCCTATACAAACCCATTAAAACTTCAAACTCCATTTTAATCTTGTTAGATTCATCGTAAACACCAGTTCTTGCTTCTGGTGACTGATATTGTCCTTCTATTACGTGAGGAGGCCGTGTTTTTTCAATTACTTTTTTCATTTATTTTTAATGAAATGTTTTGAAAATGAAAAAAATGTATACAATAAAAACTTTAAATAAAATAAATGAAAAAAGTAATCGAAAAAACACGACCCCTCACGTATTAGGAGGGCAATATGCGTCACCAGAACCAAGGACGGGTTTTAAATTACAATGGGTCTGCTTAGCTTCCCTCCCCTGAACACGGCCAATTGTGTTCGTATAGATAGACGCTTGTTCGAGCCAGATGCAACACGGTGTATTCAGACCACTAGACTCCAGAGTGGTGGACAGGTACTTTACCGCCCTCACTGAGAGGCATTCAAGTGAGTGTCCTTATCAGTATCTCCTGAGTTGAACTCTAAACTAGAGCCCAATCTATATATTGGCCGGCCTATTATCAGGTCAATATTTATCTTTAGCACGCACACACACACACACACACACACACACACACACACACACACACACACACACACACACACACACACACACACACACACACACACACACACACACACACACACACACACAAAGCACACAAAGCACACAAGCACGCACACAAAGCTCAAGCAGCCTTCTACAAAGTCATAATTGTGGACGATGATTGCACAATCTACATTTTCATTCCAGCTCAAAACGTCACTATAAATGTCATCTGTGATGAATACTTCTCCCTAGAAAATCGATATCGGTCTCAAAAATACCATAGCAGTCCCCATACACTTTAGTCCGAACCACCTTGTTTGCCTTACCTGTAAACTTGCAACAGATAATAATAATTATTATCATTATTGTTATCATTATTATTAGTATTATTATGATTCACTTTATATTCATACATATTGTTTTATTAAGCTGTGGTATAATTGCAATATCATACTCAAGGTTGTGCTATACTGTGATATTGGCACTAGTGTGCTGATCTCTGGCACTCTGCCTTCAGCCCAGTAGGCATCTCACTTTATAGCACATCTCACTCTCTCTTACAGTATAACATCTCACTTTATAGCACTCCCACTCATGTGCTATTAGTGCTGTATTACACTGCATCTTCCCGTATCACAGTGTATTGTATCATATTGTAACATATTGTCGCTGTCGGGCAGAAACCTCTTATCTCCATATTCTAACCTTTTGTGTTTTTTTTCTTAAATCCACGCCTATACTTCATCATCCTGCAGCGTCACACAAAAGCATCAAAAGTAGCAGATCCGCAAGCTCGAAACGCGGCGCGAAGCGACGCGTTTCGAGCTTGTAGATCTGCTGCTTTTGCTATCTTTTTTATTTGAATCCTGAAAAGTAACAGTTTTGGACACGCGAGGTTTCCATCCGACAGAGACGATATATTTTATTCGGTCATCATATGTCATATTTCAGCATGTCGGGGTATCACCACAATATAGATTGCTGTTCATTCGTGTAGGCATGCAAGCAATGCATATTTCTCTATCCTCAGCTCTCTTTCGGCTCTCTAGCTGCAGGATTAGAGAATAAAATCAACTCAAAAACGTTGTTGTTTTTTTCCCCCTCCAACCTCTCCAGATGATGGCTGAACTTGGCAGTGAAGTCTGAGCTTCAGTTGACCCACATTAAGTAAATGCCTTCAACTTTCGCCTACTTAACCATATCAAACGGGTCAGCGGCCACTATAGCACACATCCTCAGAGAGCTTAAAGGCAGAGGTATACCATACTGATGGGCGTGTCTGGAACACTGTGCTGTTTTCTCTTTTTTTTCTCTCCTCTCCTGTGATTTATATCAGTTTCTGCTACAGTACTTTACCTACATTTGGTGAGAAATAAATGAATGAATATGAACACACAGAGAGGACAAGCCGGGCAGCGTCTTTCATCTTCAGTAGACTTGACTATACTGTAACGGTGTCTTTACAGGTCTCCCTAAAAAAAATCTATCTGACAACTGCGGTTGTTTTAGAAGAACGCTGCTGCTCGAGTCTTTACTAATAGGCTCTATGCACAGCAGCCATATTGGAAAGAAATTGGGCCTCTTCTTACTTCCTTCACAGGTGTTACCAATGATTCTAATTAAGGCTCTGTTCCATTTAGTGGAGCACAGTGGTTCTCAAACGTTTTAATTTCAAGGACCACCATAACTCTGAGAGTGTACAAATGGAACCAAATGGACCCGTAAGGGTCCATTTGGTTCCATGTGTATACGCTCTCAGAGTTACACACCCGTAAGGGGCCATTTGGAACCCTCGCAAGGAACCATGAGGGTCCCTGGACCACACTTAAATACCCACTGGTGTAGCAGAGTGTTTCCAGTGAGCCAACATGCCCAATATCAGCACCCTGACTCTGTTTGACCAGAATGGAACAGAGCCTTCATTAGTATCATTGGTAACACCTCTGAAGGAAGTAAGAAGAGGCCCAATTTCTTTCCAATATGGCTGCTGTGCATAGAGCCTATACCCAGAAAGTGGAGCACATCACTCCAGTTCTTAGAGCCTTACACTGGCTCCCTGTGTGTCAAATAATTGATTTAAAAAATACTACCGTTGGTCTACAAAGCTTTGAATAGTTTGGTCTTTCTGTCCCTAAAACCAAAAATAAACGTGGGGAAGCAGCATGTCGTTTTTTTATGCACCACATTATCTGGAACAAACTCCCAGAAAACTGCAGGTCGGCTGCCACTCTTATTCCTTTTAAAACTATACTAAAACCTTTCTCTTTGCCACTACCTTTTGATTGAGTTACTTTTCTTCTCTTCAAAAAAGTGACCAAGGCACTCTCGTGGAAAATATTAAAAAGCCTTCATTGTGAAGGCAATCTCTGCCACCCTGCCTTAAGCAGAGTACTTTTGCCGCAACGCGTTGGTCCTTTTAACTAAAAGATCAAAAAGATAGAAAAGTTTGTGCTCTAAACTCAATGGGCTGAAGACGAGTACGAGAGGCCAGCATGAAAGTCCATAAACAAGATAGGCTTGTACACTGACACATTGATATTGAGGCTCTATTGATGCAAAAATATAGTCTTTTACGTACAAAAGTGCAAAAAGTGACATGGTGAAAATAAAGTGACACAGAGAGAGGACAATTCGGTCCTCAGACCATCATCAACACTGAATGAGCTATTAGAGGTTTAGAGGACAATTACCAATTGTCATGAAGCTGATCGAAGGCACAGTGCCATCGATCAGCTCATTACTAACTGTTGAGGCCCAAGGGCCTGCAAGAAAATGAACACCATATACATATAATGACATGGAATCAATCCAATCTAGTTTCTGTAATACTTTTCTTTTTCCGGGAGCGGGTTATCAGCCCACAGCCCAACCCCCAACCTGGAGGGCCAGTTGGATCACTCTTTGTCTGGTCTCTACCCTTCGACCTGTTCGGCATGGGTGACCCTGCCAGGAGTACAATACTCCTGCCGACATAGCTCTATGGGTCATGGAGACACGCAAACCACCCCACCACGATAAGGTGGTGATCCCATCGGGGGGGGGGGGACCAAGGAGAAATATGTGAGTGGTTCGACATCAAAGCCGGTGTCAAACAAGGATGCAATATGTCCGGATTCTTGTTCTTGATCGTGATGGATTGGGTTATGAGAAGAACAGTTAAAGAGGGAGAGAATGGAATTCGATGGAAGCTGATATCAAAACTTGACGACCTGGACTTTGCAGATGACATAGCGCTACTCTCCTCTACAAAACAGCAGATACAGAACAAAACAACACAAATGGATGAAGAAGCCAGGCGAGTAGGACTCAGGATCAACATACAAAAGACAAAAACAATGAGGATTAACGCAAGAAACCAGGAAAAAATTCACATCAATGGACAAGATATTGAAGAGGTAGACCAATTCACTTACTTGGGAGCCACACTTTGTAAAGAGGGAGGCGGTATGAAGGACCTAAAGAATAGACTGTCAAAAGCAAGAGGTGCATTCATCAGACTTAAAAAGACCTGGAGCTCCAACAGCATAACAAGAAGAACTAAGCTAAGACTGTACAAGACACTAGTGGTGCCAGTATTGCTATACGGATGTGAAACATGGAAAATGAACAAAGGAGACAACAAGGCAGTTGATGTGTTCCATAATAGATGCCTACGAAGAATACTCCGTGTACATTGGCAAGATCACGTCAGTACTGAAGACCTGCTAGAAAGAGCTGAGATGAAGCGCTGAGTGAGGAAGTGAAACTAAGAAGATGGAAGATGATTGGACACATACTACGGCAGGACCACAACAACGACTGCAACATAGCAATGACCTGGGCACCAGAAGGGAAAAGAAGAAAAGGAAGACCAAAGACCAACTGGAGGCGTACCGTTGAGAAGGAAAGAAAAGAAGCAGGATGGAAATCATGGGCTGAAGTGAGGACTGCAGCAGCTGACCGTGAGAAGTGGAAGAAGTGGAAGGCCTTATGTGCCACAAGGCACGAAGTGGATAGGTACTGTAACAGGTAAATCAATCCAATGTCATGTCACCCTTAAAGAAGTCTTTATTTACAAGTCATGTATCAACTTTAGAACTTACAAGAAGAATACATTGCAACAGTACAACTTCAGAAGTATAGAAAATACCTTTTTTTTTTTTTAAATCAGGGGCACAGCTACAAAATACCTGAGGAAAAAAGGAGATAAAATCAAAGTTATAAAAAGTAAGAGAGAGACATATCTTCATTAAGGCCATCTGGATGCAATATCTTCACATAAAAAAACAAAACAATTTACATTCAGCTTGAAGCAGTCTCTGTGCCCCTAATGTGTACATAATTTCACCAAAATCTCTGGCCTTTTCTACACTTCTGAAGTTGTATTGTTGCAATGTATTCTTCCTGTCAGTTGTAACGTTGTATAGATGACTTGTAAATAAGATTATCTCTTGTGAGTGATGTGACAATATTGGATTGATTTTATGATATTATGTCTATATGGTGTTTATATTCTTACAGGCCCTTGGGCCTCAACAGCTGATTGATGGCACTCTGTGCCTTCAGTTTCATTTGTCAGTGTGCAAGCCTAGCTTGTTGTTTATGCCCTTTTAACATCTGCCATGCCATAGCCAATTCATAACAAAAGCTTTTTAATATTTTCCATGAGAGAGCCTTTGTTCACTTTGTTCAAGTTGTGAGGAGCTGAAAGGAGTCTATGGAGACAGAGGGATAGAGCAGAGTGCAGTGGTGGAAAGTGATTGATTAAATTGTACATTTACTCAATTACTGTACTTAAGTAACATTTTGAGGTATTTTTACTTTAGTGGAGTATTGCCAATTTTCAATACTTTTACTTCTACTCCACTGCATCTCTGAGGAAAATGTTGTACTTTTACTCCACTACAATTATTTGAAACCTTGAGTTACTAGTTACTTTACAGATATAAATTAATACATTATAAAACGTACATTAACCACTTTAGCCCTATTTTATACATAGGCTTGAAAATCTACCGATCTACAAGCTCACAACGTGTCGCATCGGGACACGTTGTGAGCTTGTAGATCTGCTATTTTCAAACATTTTAGTACTTTTACTTTTGGTACTTTAAGTATATTTTGATGCCAATACTTTTGTACTCAAGTAACATTTTGAACACAGGCCTTTTGCTTGTAACAGAGTAAAAAAAAATTAGTTCTGTTTCCACCACTGGCAGAGTGCCAGGCCCAACAGACCATGTTGACGGTTTCACACGGCGGCCATTTTGCTCTTACCGTACAGCACGTCATACCCACGGTGACGGGTTTCCCCACCTCCTCCCCTCACCTCTCTTAACCTCCCTTCTCTCCTCTCCTCAGACCCCTCCTTTCCTCTACTCCCTTAACCTCACCTTTCCTTTGCTCCGGGTGGACAGATGCACCTTGGCAGAAAGCCACTTACAGGATGAGGCCCTCAGGAGTAAAGCAGGGATTATGTCTGAGCAGTAGATAAAAAGATTATTCCCGAAACGGTGCGTGCTTTTTTAAACTCGTCACTCCATCCCGTTACTTCCACTCTCTCCTCCCACAATCCGTCTTGGGAGAAGGCGTGTGTGTGTGTGTGTGTGTGTGTGTGTGTGTGTGTGTGTGTGTGTGTGTGTGCGTGTCACGTGTCGTGTGTTTGTAGGTGCTGCCGCCACAGGGGTTCTGATGCTCATCTGTGAGAGGTCGGGTGCTGCTGGTTGAATTCATTGGGGATTTCATCATCTGTCGGGGAAAAGCAGGAAGTTCAGTTTCGGTCTAAATGAGCAGCCAGCTGCATGTGAGATCGTCCCGTACCCAGAGAGCCAGCCGTCCTAATGATTGTACCAGAGCCTGGGAGTTCATCTTGAGGTGAAGGACACCTGGATTCACTTCATTATTCCAATTTGGGCGGAAGCAATACTCCTAGAGAGCCAGGATGCCTTGGAAACTTTTACTTTTGCCGTTACTTCTTGCTCTCCAAGCCAACGGAATTAAAGGTAAGCTCAGGTTTTGTTCACAAAGCCACTATTCTTCTGAACCTTGACAGTAGAAGTGCTCTGCAGGGAAAGTTTTTTTTTGCAAGTGAAGCATTGACATCAATGACCTGAATTGAGGCCAATACGAACAGACTTGTTTGAACTGTGCATATACTGCATGCACACCATTTTAAATCTTATATAGGCAAGAGAAAAAAGGAAAAATAAATGCTTAAAAGACTATTCTAATAAATATTAAAATAATAAATGCAAAAAAGCAATGAAAAAGTATTTCAGAACATTGCCCCCAGTCTATACTAAAGGTTCAAACGTCTGCAAGTATAAAAACTGAGTTTTGGGATGACATTAGATTCAGTTCATAAATTATTCATCAATGTTAAGTCATCGCCGTTATCGACACAATGTCTAAAGTCCAGAGAAAGCATTTTTTTATTTGTCTTGGAAGGCAAACTGCATATATTAATCCACAGTCAAACCATTTTCAGGCATTTTTTCTATTCAAAGCCAGACTAAGGGATAGTTCTATACTTTAAAACATATTTTTAGGTACTTATATAAGCATCACATTCTCACAGAGAACACATATATTTCCCAAAAGGCAAAGATTCATTACGGGCTCTTGAGGAAATTGCAATACCTAGCCTCTGTAACCCACTTCTAAATACTGTACACCCACTGACAGACTATAGCATGGCATTCACCTGAAGTGAACGACTTCACCAAAAGTGCTGAACAAGTACTATGAGGGCATACAGGACATATTTAGCTTAAAGTGGTCCCAAGAGAATGGATCTTCTGTTATTCTGGCTCATAACTCTACCCACAATGTATAATTTAGCACCATATACATTATGTGTGCTACAGTATACTGTAGACCAGTGGTTTTCAAACAGGTCAAGGACCCCAAATTGATGTATTTGGCCATAGATCCCCATCTGAAAAGATGTTGTGCCAGGGACCCAAGTAAGGGAAGATTTTGAGTTGTTAAAAATGTCAAGATTTGACTAAATGTTTTGAAGAGAGCCGATCTATACAAGCACACGCGACAAGTTGTGAGCTTTGTAAATGGATCGGCTATTTTCGAATAGCCGAAGTCTCAAATAGCGTTAACGTGTTTTTAAACTAATTTTTGCTGGGGACCCTCTGGAACACCCTCAAGGACCCGTTGGGGTCCCTGGACCCCACTTTGAGAACCACTGATATACACAGAGTCAAATGTATAGGTATATATTTTGTACACACATGAACATTGCGTTTTTTAGGGTAATTTACAGAAATGTGTGAGTCAGAGTTTTGCGCTCTTGGTTTCCTTAGAAACGTGTGAAAGTCAGCTGGCAGTGTTTCCCTCATGTTCAATATAAATCCTAACAATAATGCAGTGCACTGAATAAGAGAGGCCATTGTGGGGAGTAGGGCTGCACAATATATATCGAAAACGTATTGTCATCGCAATATCAAAATGCACAATATCCATATCGCAAGACTTTTGCATGTCACAAAAGAGATTATTTAACTTGTTTTCAGGTTTTTATTCATTTCAACAATCCAGGTGTAAAGGATGTTTTTGCTTAGATGAGAAGAAAATGTTTCAGCAGTGAGAAACTAAATTGGTGGATTATATTCATTGTCAATAGCAGCTGTGCCAGGTGCAATGTTTTCACAAAAATCATGTTGTTGGAATGGAAATATAATATATAATATTATAATCTTCATTTTTTTTTACAATGTGTGCATACAGGCTATTCATTGTCTGGGTTCTATGTCCGCAGCAAATCCAAGGCGGAAAGTCATTAAAACAGTATACTGTATTTCAGTGTTTGTTTACTTATCATCAAGTCATACCGTCATCGCAATATTTAACAGTGTTCTCGCATAATCACATGTTGGGGAGGGGATTTTCGCATGATACGTCATACAACAAAGTATAAAATAGGGCTTATGTGGTTAAAGAGCTACCACAGATTACTTGACAGGAACACCTGGAGAGTTAACATGGAGAGTGTAACACGTCTACAGTTGTGTACAGCCGTCAACATACTGACAGCAAGGCTCACACATTTACAACAACTCCCCGCCTTCACATTTCTCTCTGTCAGCCCAAGGGTTCAACCGCACAAACCTTGTAGTTACTTTCTCTAACACAGTGGTTGTCAAACTTTTACAATTCAAGGACCCCCATAGCTCACGGGTCCATTAGAGTTACAGACCTGTCAAGGTCCATTTGGAAGACCCCTCAAGGTCAAGGAACCCTGAGGGTCCCTGGACCCCCACTTTGAGAAGCGCTGCCCTAGCCCTTTTAGGGCACCTCCACCACCCCATCCACTTACAGTAGGCAACGTGGAGGGCTGTCAGGGAAGCTGACTAAATAAATGTTTAAATATGTGCCTGTCATTGACCTCTAAACCTAACCCCTTAACACAAACATTAGATTTTGTTTGTTCTATTTAAGTCAGGTGAAATCTGGGCTTTTTTTCAATACCAAGAACACAAAACTGATATTGAAACATACTTTATACTGTCCTTCTGACATTAATTTTTAATGTATAATGTATTTAATGTGTTATTATTATTATTAGGTATCTATATATTTGTATTTGTCCCTCTCCTGCCACACACACACACACACACACACACACACACACACACACACACACACAAATATTGGTTTATTCAGCGGTTCTTTAAATTAGGATGGTTGAGGCGCTATTCACACTGCCGTACATAGAACCTGTTAAGCCAATGCATGGTTCTTTAGAGGTCCTCTACTGGTTCTCTACTGGTTCTTCAGTTTAGGCACCTTTATTGGCACATTTGTTGAATGGTGCTATATACCACCTTCAAGACAGCTGCTATAAAGCAACAAGAGAGGTCCCCCTATAATTATGTAAAATATTTTTGTGCTGTTTTTCACTGTTTTTGTTTTGTGTGCACCCCTAACTGAGATCTTCTGTGTTTTCTGTTCAGCGAGCTTACAGCAGGACTCGGGCATGAGAACAGAGGCTGTTAACTCCATGCATCTGGTTGAGCTGCTCAGGACAACCAAACAGCCCTCTGCGTCTGAGCTGCAAAGACATCGAACAAAGAGGTCTGTGTTTCTACGCACTGGAGTCAGAATCTGCCCCAAAGAAACCATCGATGAGGTCGTTGCCAGCCACCAAGCATATTACCAGCTCAGAGGTACCAGTCAATGCTTCTTTTTATTTTATCTTTATCCAAGTGAACAATTTGTTGAGCATGAACACAGTACCACTTGAACCTCAGCATCTCTATTCTGGGGGGAACATTCTGCAAAAAAATAGCCGATCTACAAGCTCCTTGTAGACGGAAAAAAGCAGTACAGTTGTATATCAGGTCCGTTTCACTAAGACTAGAGGATTTAAGAGGTTAAGCCTAATTGATATTGTAGTACCGAGAAGAACATGATATTCTTTCTGTAGTACCGAGAAGAACATGATATTCTTTCTGTAGTACCGAGAAGAACAGATTTTCAAGCTAACGACACCCTTCCTTCACGATCCACAAGTGCCTAGCTTAAATTACCTTTAAAATGACTTTAAAATGGCCATACCATTCTTTTGGCGCGTGCCTCCTTTGACGATCTTACTGTTTACATATCATCAAAAGGCTATTCTGATGTTGGTGTAGATTTCATGATTTTAGAATGTGTGCGGATCCTTCCATATGCGTACTGTATATGCATGGGACTTGATTAATGGACACAAATTATGAAATCTAAGTGAGAACACCAACTTCGGCATAGCATTTTGATTAAGTGTGTGATTTCAAGGTGTTTTAAATATGTTTTGAGAGTCAGCAGACTTCAATAACAGACATGATAGGCTGGCATATCTCAATAACAGAAACAAAGTATGAAATCCTATCAAAATAAGAGACAAAGGACCCACATGAAAAGGCTGATATGGTCCTCAGCATCCTTAAAGAGGTGGTGCCATGGTTTTGCACTTTTTCTGTTTTTCATGTGTCTATGAGGTTGATAGAACTTCATTAAGCCCCCTGGTGGTGTTTTTATGGTGTTTTATGTCTTCTCTGACTATTTTGAGTTTCTTCCTGGAGGCTGAAACCTTGAGGGTCAAACGTGCCAATAGAAAAACAGCACTTTAATGACACAGTAAAATTATACCCTCCCCCTCAGTATCACAACACAACAGGTGGGGGCATGAGGAGGAGGAGGGACTAGGACAGGTGGGTGGTGCTAAGGTGGTGGAGGAGGTGCTAAGGTGAGAACCAGGTATACTTAGTGAACTGGAGGCATGTCCACATAAAAACATAATTTTAACACTTTCTTTACACTTTTTTGAAAAAAAAATCTTCCTCCTAGTATAACCATAATACCTGATGATTATGTTTTTTTGGGGGGGGGGCACTGAAAATCACGGCACCCCGTCTTTAATTTGGCAAAAATAGGCAAACATTTGCAGAAAATAGCTTACAAGCCAACAACGTTGTGGGCTTGTAGATCAGCTATTTTCGGCCAAGTGATTTGGTGTACACGGACTAACGGACCCCAGTCAACTAAGTATATATGTCACAGGGAAATTGGCATTCCAGGGAAATTGAAAAAGGAGTGCTCGCTTTTAGGCACGGGGCTTCGGCGCGAGGCGGGGCTTTTCGAGACAGGGGTTTTCACACGCTCCTTTTTCAATTTCCCTGGAATGCCAATTTCCCTGTAACATGTATACTTAAATCCTCTAGACTTAGTAAACTGGACTTGAGTTGGCTCTGTACTTGGACAGCTTTCTTTCCGTCTACACCAAATCCCTTCGCCAAAACATGGCTGATCTACAAGCTCATAACGTTGTGAGCTTGTAGATTGGCTATTTTTGTGTTATGTTCCCCCCAGAATATGGATCCTAGGGTTCAAGTGGTTAAGTTTAATGCAGTGCCAGTATAAAATACTGTTTCTTATCTTTTCACTGGTCCACGTACTGTACTGTAGTGACAGTGACATATTACACTGACATAGTTCTCAAGGAGTTTTTTTTCGTGCAGCCGGGAGACACTAAAAGGTTGTTCGGTGTTTTGCTCAGTGTGTCAGGAGGCTGTGTGGGAGGCCTTCAGGATCTTCTTTGATCGTATCCCCGGGACGGGGGAATACCAGAGATGGGTCCACACCTGTCAGCATGAGTCCCTGTGCATCTCCGACCTGGCCAAGAACTTCAGCAGCACCGACGAGCACATGAGCATGCTCCATAGGGTAAGGTTCTGCCTCAGTGCCTCGGATGGCATCGTTACAAATAGTCTATTACTATCTGGACCGCAATAAGCCCTACGCACAGCAGCCATATTGGGAATGAATTGTGCCCCTTCCTTACTTCCTTCACAGGTGTTACCAATAATACTAATTAAGGCTCTGTTCCATTTAGTGTGGCACAGTGGCTGTCTTATTTTCAAGGACCCCCATAACTCTAAGAGTGTACAAATGAAACCAAATCCATTTGGTTTCATTTGTACACTCTCAGAGTTACACACCCATCATAAGGGGCCATTTGGGAACCACATTTCTAGTTCTTTCTAGTGAGCCAACGTGCACAATATCAGCAGCCTGACCAGAATGGAACAGAGCCTTCATTAGTATCACTGGTAACACCTGTGAAGGAAGAAAGAAGAGGCCCAATTTATTGCCAATATGGCTGCTGTGCATAGAGCCTATGGGCCATAGTGGACACAATTAAACCCCCTGGGGCTTTTTAGCCTGGCATGGCCAAACTAATATCACTGCGTAGATATTAGTCTGGACCTGAACCTGCATTTCCAAGGGCTCGATTAAAAAAATGCCTCTGGTGATAAACCTGCCCCAGATTTGCATACTGGTTCCTGATTGATTTATTGATTGATTGATTGATTGAATACTTTATTAGCAGTTTGCAAAAAAAAGCACAGGAAAGTACAGTTCAATACAAGGTCTGCTAAGAGGATTTTAAACCCAAGAAAGCCTATGGCTTGTTTCCATTGGGGTCCTTTGTACTCAATTCATCGAAACATTTAATGACAGACAAGTATACACTACTATGCAAAACATCATATAAACAGTTAGAAATCAAGAAGAAAAATACGTACAGTAAACAGTTCGGGGTGGGGGGCGGGGTTATGCATTGACTTTTTACAGGGTCCAGTTTTGAATTGCAGCCACCTGTAGTGCTCTTTTAGAGCGGTTTTGAGGGAGAGTAGGGATTTACACTCCTTTACGAATGTTGGTAGGGCGTTCCACATGTTTGTGGAACCCCCACAACTCTGGGGGACAGCGAAATCCAATCACAACCTAGCGGGGCCAGACTAATCTGCCACGGTCTGATTTTTTGCAATGGCAGATTCGTCTGGTTTCCAGGCTAGGGGCTTTTAGTGTTATATTCTTTTAGCATAACCTTTGACTGTACTACCTGTAACAAACGTGTTCAATCAATCAATCAATCAATCAATCATCGTTACAAATAGTGTATTCAATATAGTATTTGTAATTATGGGTGTGTGATCCATGTGTTACCCCGCTCTTCAGATCATGAATTGGCCAAGCAGCATGCTCAACTAAATCAGGGAGCGTGATGCAGAAACACCCCATGGGTAAACAAGAGCAGGCCCAAAGCAAGACACTGCATTCAGTTCAACGTGAGAGCACATTGAGTTCCGGTTTCACTTTTTTCCCCTATAATGGGAGACATGTCCGAAATAGGGATGTGGTTAAACATCAGATTCCTATACGGGCCTTGTTCAAAGATACTCCTACAGGGATGGGACATTAGCAGGGAACTGAACCTGTGCGACATTCAATTTAAAGTCTAACCATCGGTTGCTGCTGCTCCAGCCAACAGGGAGCAGCGCTCGGTTTTGTTTACTGGCAAGCGGTGGCATTGGTGACACATTGCACTGATCACACCCAATCATCGCTACATCTGTCCTGCCTCTTTGCGAGCAGAACGGCTCTGTTCAATGCCAAGAAAAACACTAACCCGTTTGGCCCTTTGAGCAGCAGGAAATATTGATCAAATCTGGTATTTATGTCTGCACTCTCTGAAGTGGGCACGGTTACATTAACTGAAGCATTGAAGCATTACTTATCTCATGTTGTATGTAGGTTTATTGTATGGGTGGGTGTGCAGTGTTTGTTGAATGGTGAAGAGAGACCGAGCACAGAGCTGTTGATAGCACTTTGCTCCATGTAAACCTAATTACTATTTCATGTAAGTGAAATGAAAGTGTTTCAGTAATGGATTAAAAGACTGCTTACACGCACACTGTGTGAATTATTTGAATGCCAGCTCATGAAATTATAGTATTTCAAGAGCATGAATAATAGTATTTCATAATTCATACATTTTACTCCTCTCTCCCTCTCCCTCTCCGTCTTGTCTGCCTGTCTGTAGCAAAGCAGGCCAACACTCCAAAAGCACTGGTCATACTGTCATTATAAGCAACACAATTATCCGGCCTATTGGTTCTAGTGGTAAATATGAAGAGACAGGCAATTATCTGTCTGTGAAGTGTTTGCTATCAGACTGAAAGTTGACACAAACACTGGAATTGTGTTTTTTTTTTTTTTTTGCTTTTCAGAGGATGAACCGATGGCAAAACGGACGACCACCAAATGGACGGTAAGGTCTAATGCTCCTCTGTGTGTTTGACCACCCTGTCGTCTGCTACAGCATTGGTTCTCAAAGTGGGGTCCGGTGGTACCAGGGGGTCCGCAGCAAAATGAGTTAAATATAACATCACAATCCTTTTTTTACCACTTCAACCATATTTTATACTTTGGCTATTCAAAAATAGCAGATCTACAAGTTCATAGCGCGGCACCGAGTGCTGCGCTACGAGCTTGTAGATCTGCTATTTTTGAAAAATCTCTGGCACAAAATATCTTTTAGATGGGGGGGGGGGGGGGGGGGGTCCGCAGCCAAATACATATCATTGTTGGGGGTCCTTGACATGAGTTTGAGAACCACGACTGTGCAACAGCATAGTCTCAACGTATCATGTTTACAGCTTGAAATCTGTTATTTTCCACAGCAGTGGTTTCCAACCTTTTGTGGACGTGTTCGCGGTCCACCCATCTGACAGCCATTCGGCTGGCTGCCGTGTTAAGTGGTCAGATGGGTGGGCCACGTGCATTTTCGGAGCAATCGATGGATTGTGTTCCGGGCTTATGGAACAATGGAACTAACGGTATCACAATCAAAACATTTTCAAGGTTTTAAAGAGGTGGTGCCATGGTTTTGCACCTTTTGTTTTTCATGTGTCTCTGAGGTTGATAGAATTTCATTAAGCCCCCTGGTGGTGTTTTTATGGTGTTTTATGTCTTCTCTGACTATTTTGAGTTTCTTCCTGGAGGCTGAAACCTTGAGGGTCAAACGTGCCAATAGAAAAATAGCCATTGAATGACACAGTAAAATTATACCCTCCCCCTCATTATCATAACACAACAGGTGTGGGCATGAGGAGGAGGAGGGACTAGGACAGGTGGGTGGTGCTAAGGTGGTGGAGGAGGTGCTAAGGTGAGAACCAGGTATAGTTAATGAACTGGAGGCGTGCCCACATAAAAACATAATTTGAACACTTTCTGTACACTTTTTTGAAAAAAATCTTCCTCCTAGTATAACCATAATACCTGATGATTATGTTTTAGGGGGGGGGGGGAAATCACTGAAAATCACGGCACCACGTCTTTAAAAGAAAATCTTAGTGTTTTGCCGATTATTTGGGGGCCCACTCGCAATATCCTCACGGTCCACCAGTGGTCCCCAACCCACAGGTTTTGTTCAACAGGTGATACCGTTAAAATTCGGTCAATTCTTCTTCCTCACACTTTTTTCTATCACTCAGTTTCACTGCTTTTTCTTTCTGTTCTTTATTTCATTTCTCTTTCGTCTGTTTCAAACAGTTTTTTTTCTCTCACATCTGCACTCTTCTCTTGTCTGTCTCCTCTCATCTACTACATTGGTTCTCAACGTGGGGTCCGGGGACCCCCAGGGGTCCTAACAATATCTTACACTTTGGCTATTCAAAAATAGCAGATATACAAGCTTGTAGACCTGCTATTTTTGAAAAATCGTTAGTGTGCCAAACTTTGAATATATATATATTTATTCGCCTCTGAGGGTCCCTGGCACAAAACATTTTCAGATGGGGGAAATTAATATCAATTTGGGGGTCCTTGACACGAATACAATGCTCTACTACATCTGCTCATCCTTAGCTTATCATCCTTTATTCATGATACTGGTTTTCCAATTGGAAACGTGACCTCGGAGAAGTGAAGGCAATTTGAAGGGATTATGGAACTAAGTGAGGAAACGTGTTTGCAGAGAGAAAAAATTTGATTATCTCTCATTACTGCTTGCCCTCCTCTTTAAATCGCAGCTACTACTACAATACTACTTTGTCGATAAATCAATTGCAATAGGCTATGCACAGCAGCCATATTGGAAAGAAATTGGGCCTCTTCTTACTTCCTTCACAGGTGTTACCAATGATTCTAATTAAGGCTCTGTTCCATTTAGTGTAGCACAGTGGTTCTCAAACGTTTTAATTTCAAGGACCACCATAACTCTGAGAGCGTACAAATGGAACCAAATGGACCCTTACCATTTGGTTCCATTTGTACACTCTCAGAGTTACACCTATTTAAGGGGCCATTTGGAAGCCCCTCAAGGAACCATGAGGGTCCCTGGACCACACTTAAATACCCACTGGTGGAGTGTTTCCAGTGTGCCAACATGCCCAATATCCACCTGATTCGGATGCTATCAATGCATAGAATGGGAGATTATCACGTTCTATCAGACCATTGAATGGGCGAAGTAGGCGACCTACCGTCTACCCCGCGATTTATCAGACCATTCAGTGGGCGTAATCAGGAGCTACTGACCTACCGACGGAGATGACTTAAATACTTTAGTTTCGGTTTTGGTTTTGGTTGTTTCGGTTTCGGACCATGACGGAGGCGCGCAGTCTCAGGCGAGGTGGAGCCCCGCGACGGGCCACCGAAGGAGCTAAGGCGACTGCCTGACTCTGTTTGACCAGAATGGAGCAGAGCCTTCATTAGTATCATTGGTAACACATCTGAAGGAAGTAATTAGAGGCCCAATTTCTTTCCAATATGGCTGCTGTGCATAGAGCCGTTTGTGTTCATATCGGTGATATCAGATTCAACTACATGCTGTACATTGTAGCTGTTAGTTGGAGTAATTCATTGTGTTGAGATGTTGAAAACATTGAAAACAAGTGTATATGGTACATTTTCTGCTTTCTTACAAAACAAAATCACTGTTTTTACAGGAAACATAGTGTTTTCTATGTAGTTTAAATAGTAGCCTATTGTTACCATTTTCTGTTTAACACAAATGTAACTCTCGCATCCCTATTTTGGGAAACATTTAAAAAAAAAGATCCCTTCATTTTTCAAGAAGTAAAAAAAAAAACACTATTTCCACTATTTGTCATACAAGGAGCTATATAGGGCTGAAGTGGTTAAGTTCAGTGTTTTTTCTGCCTTCTTATTTGCAGAGTTGTTGTGACCACACCACCACCAAAGACCCCTGAGATAACAGGTGAGGGAAATGTGATACAACCTAATAATATTAACTGCAACATTTTAGACCATTATTAAAATACTTTCATGCGTAATAACACCCAAACAACAGACAAACCAACAGAGCAACAAAAGAAACTGAAACATAAACAGTTACACACACACACACACACACACACACACACACACACACACACACACACACACACACACACACACACACACACACACACACACACACACACACACACACACACACACACAGACACACACACACACACACACACACACACACACACACACACACAATTATCACAAACTCAACAGAAGACTAGAGACTAAAAACTTTAGTTACAGTAGGTCCAATTTGTATGTCATGATTTAACTCTCTGCCTGCCAAAAACGTTTATAAACGTTTAAAAAACCCAAAACAAAAACAAAATAAAAACAAATCTAAAATTATTCTTTATTTTTTTGTTTTTTCCGTTTTTCCGTTCTTCACAAAGAACCAGGAGATAACATTTTCCAAAAAGTTGCTGCTCCATTCACTTCAATGTTAAAAAATAAACTGAGAAATAAATAAAACAATTCCTATGTTTTACCATGTAAACTGCTGGCAGTTTTTGAGTACTATTTTTGAAAAACCCTGGCAGTTTAAGTTAAGATCAAATCAAACATTTAGTTGTGAATTCAGGGATTTAAAGGGATATTTCACCCCCAAAATTCTCTATCGATTAGTCACCCCATGGAGACTTGAATTCATGGATATTTTGGATTTTTTTTGTCGCATTCCTAAGCCAATAATTTGATGATCGGCGAACCGCTAGGCAGCAGTTCCGGTAGGAGACACAAAGGAGACTCTTTGTGTCTCCTACCGGAACATCAAATTATTGTCTTAGGAATGCGACAAAAACAAAAAACATATCCATTAATTAATTTGTTTGGGTGAACTATCCCTTTAAGTTGTATCGGCAGAGCATTCCACTTGAGTGATAGAAACCATTTTTTTACCCTTGCTGACAAAGACCCATTACAATACAGTGGTATCATGATGGTGCTTATACAGTATGTTCCTCTACGTTGGCTTTTATTGTTCGTAGGTCCGGTGGTTCCTCAAAGCGACGCCCCAGATGAAGCCCCGGTTTTTGTCACCAGCGCTCAGACTGATGCCCCGACCAAAGCCCCGGCTTTTATCGCCAGTATTCAGACTGATGCCCCAACCAAAGCCCCAGCTTTTATCGCAGATGCTCCAACCGATGCGCCAACCAAAGCCCCAGCTTTTATCGCAGATGCTCCAACCGATGCGCCAACCGATGCGCCAACCAAAGCCCCAGCTTTTATCGCCCATGCTCCAACCGATGCTCCAACCGAAGCCCCAGCTTTTATCGGCAGTATTCAGACCGATGCTCCGACCGATGCTCCGACCGATGCTCCAACCGATGCGCCAACCGAAGCTCCAAACGATGCTCCAACCGATGCTCCAACCGAAGCTCCAACCGACGCTCAAACCGAAGCCCCAGCTTTTGTCACCAGCGCTAGCATCCTACTCAGCCCTCCTAGTGCCTCTCCTGGCACTGGCCTGGATGAGACATCAACTGCACAGGTAACTAACTGGCTGTACTTTGGCTATTCAAAAATAGCAGATCTACAAGCTCATGGCGCGGCACTCGGTGCCGCGCCATGAGCTTGTAGATCTGCTATTTTTGAAAAATCTTGAAAATGTGTGCAAATCTTTGAATATATGTTTTTTTTGTTTTTTTTTAACTCAAATCTTTGCTTCTGGTGGGGATACAAGATATTTTGAGATGGGTTCGGCGGCCAAATACATATCATTTTGGGGGTCCTTGACATGAAAAAGTTTGAGAACCACCGATTACAGCAACATAAGGTTTTAAAAAAAAAAAAACTGTTTAGATTTAGAAGACATTTGTAGAATCCCCAGAAGCAAAGATTTGAGTTGCAAATGTTCACTTAAAAAAAATATATATATATTCAAAGATTTGCACAAATGTGATCTACAAGCTCATAGCGTGGCAGTCGATGCTGCGCTATGAGCTTGTATATCTGCTATTTTTGAATAGCCAAAGTATAAGATAATGGTTGCCAGTGGCGTCGTTAGGCGGGGGATTATTTTTTTTTAATTATATATCTATCACCCTAACCTAACCCTACCCCTAAAACCGAAATAAAGTAACAAAAAACGGGGGAAAAGTACCTAAATCCGCGAAAAAAAATGTGCGCGTGCGCGGGGGGAGGGGCACATGCACGCGCGCTGCGTACGCGTGCATGTGCCCGTTGCCTGGGGGGCTAAGCCCCCAACCTAGTAGAGCCCTAGCGACGCGTCTGATGGTTGCTTTCCCGGTCTTAATGGGTTAATGCTGCAGGCTACTCTAAATGATGGAGCGTCTTGTGATTCAACGTCTTGCTCAAAGGCACAGAGACAGCTCACATCAATTTAAAGTTGGTGAAGGCATTGTCTGCTGCTGGAATCCACCCCCATAACCATTTATTATCCAGACATTTTGACACTTATAGGTGAAACTCTAACCCACAGAGATTTGCAGTGAGTGAGTGGGCTCTCCTCTCCAAGGACGCACAACTCTTGCGCTGCCTGAATTAACCACATGAACCACATTCTGGGCTCAAACGTTGAGCGGAAATAGCAAGCTCACAATGCGTTGCGTCGTCAGCTTGTAGATCGGCTACTTTCGGTGAAACTATTTAGAGTAGAGTGAAAACCAGTTGGGGACCCCTAGTACAGTGGTTTTCAACCTTTTTCATGCCAAGGACCCCTAAATTGATATACATTTGGCCCGCGGACCCCCGTCTGAAAATGTTTTGAGCCAGGGACCCCCAGAAGCAAAGATTTGAGTTTTTGAAAAATATATATATTCAAAGATATGCACCCATTTTCAAGATTTTTCAAAAATAGCAGATCTACAAGCTTGTATATCTGCTATTTTTGAATAGCCAAAGCTAAGTGGTTAAAATGATTTGTGGCGCTATGTTAACTCATTTCGCTGGGGACCCCCTGGTACCCCCGCAAGGACCACTGGTGGTCCCCGGACCACTGGTTGAGAACCACTGCCCTCGTATATAGCCCATGGGGTTTCCGGTACACTAAGTATAGGGTTCTAAAATCGTTGTCCTTTCAGCTACAGAGTAGTTTCTCGAACCACTCTGCCACCATGTTAGCCTGGCGTAGCCAGACTATATCACTGCGTGGATATGAGTCTGGTGCTTCCATGAGGACGTTTTTTTTCCCCAAGGGGCGGGATCGAAACAATGGCCATCGACGCAATTGGTTAGACCTACAACCAACTACCAATTACAGTCTCCCATATTCGAATACTGGGCCCTGATTGGTCACCCACGTCTTCTGGAGCAGGAAATGGATTCTCTATGGAGCGGTGCCAGACCCAAATCGCAGAGTGCAATTTTTTAGCAGCTTTCAAACTCACTGGGAAAGCTTATGGAACTAAACAAGGATTTGCTGTTCAGCCAGCTGTTCTCTCTCTCAGCGCGAGTCCAAGCTCTGCGAGATAGTCGACGCATTGCACCAAGGCACATGGCGGAGAAGTGCATCCCGTAGTGCAGTGGTTCTCAACCAGTGTTCCTTGGGGGGATACATATATGTGCTATTCAAAAATAGCAGATCTACAAGCTCATAGCGCGGCACCGAGTGCCGCGCTATGAGCTTGTAGATCTGCTACTTTTGAAAAATCTTGAAAATGTGTGCATTTCTTTGAATATAGATATATTTTTAAAGCGAACATTTTGAACTCAAATCTTTGCTTCTGGGGGGTCCCTGGCACAAAACATTTGCAGATGGGGGTCCGCGGCCAAATGTATATCAATTTAGGGGTCCTTGGCATGAAAAAGGTTGAAAAACACTGCCGTAGTGCGTTCCCGACAAGTATTATTATTTTTGTCAGCTAAGGAGGTTTGGATAATTTCCTTGGAGAAATACTGCAATTGGTTTGATTTAGTTAAATGGCCCAAAAGTAAAGACCAAGGCACTCTTGTGGAAAACTTAAAAAGCCTTTAATCCAGTTTTTAATTGGGATGTATCGATACAAGGTGCATGGGCAAGTGCAGTAGAGGATACACGTCTAAGAACTGGGTTACTTGACACTTTTCAAAATAACAGCATTGCGCAAACCTCTCTGTGGTTAAAGAAACATGTTATTGTTTATATCAGAGCAGGGCAGTTCAAATATCATTATTTTGGGGGATCACAGCCTAAAAAGGCTGAGAGACACTGTTCTAAACCACTAGACTATAAATGTGGACTATTAATCATGTATATATCACTCCTGACCACTTTCCAAAGCATAATATATTAGCATAATTATATTTTAGACTTTGCTCTTCCCTATCTCAGCTTCCGGGAAGCCATTAGTTTCCATTCATTTCAAAACCTTATGAAAAAAACAGAGCCTTTAAACTTTCTAAAAGTTAACATTTTTGTAATTACATTTGGCCTTTGCTGTCAGTCACAACACATTTGAAGACACACACACACACGCACACGCACACGCACACGCACACGCTCACACACAGAGATAGAGAGAACAGAATGCCACATCTGCCAGAAAATTGTCCCAGGAGGAAAGATTGTTTTATGAACAACATTAAATTGTCCATCATATCTTTCTCATGGTGAATTCAATCTTAGGTGGTGATTTTATCACCTGGAAGTTGGAATAGTAAATATAATAATAATGATGAGGATAATAATAATAATAATAATAATAATAATAATAATAATAATAATAATAGGGAAATCTGGTCATTACTGCAAAATGTAAACACACAAAAAAAGTGGAAAAACAGTCTTATGCTTTGGAAAATGGTTGGTATATATAGTATATCTACTTATATAATCGGAAAGTCACTTCCGCGCGCCGCTGACGCTATAGCCACAGCTCTGTAATCGAGTAAACACAACGCCGACACACCACATCTCGCCAACACAGTAGCCACAGCGGCCGCGGTGAATTTACGGGTGGCGTAGGGCACCTCTCATTGCTCACGACACAGTTTCCACGTCGCAACATAATTAATTCTACTCACCACATTTCGGACAAAACGGAAGGGGAAACAGCTTCGTACCGTTTACCGTGCGCACCACCGAGGTAAAACAACACGCCGCCGCCATTGGGATGCCAGGTTGGCATGCCAGGTTTTCTAAAAACAAGCGCCAGAAACAAGCAACCACCTTCATGAAAAAAAAAAAAACACCGAAGGGGTCCGTCATCTTCCACGGGGGTCCCCGCGCGTCCCAACACTCCACAGGGGGTCCGCGGACCAGCAGGGGGTCCGCGGACCCCCAGCAACATAAAAAATATAATTTCTTCTAAAACATTTTTTTTTTTTTTTAACTTTTGCACATTTTAATCCGACGATTTGGGTACCCCAATATACACGCGCCCACGCTGGGCCCCGTGCGCGGCTGGGGTCGAGGGGGGCGTAGCCCCCCGAGGCTCTAGTAAGTATATATATGATTTGTAATCAATGGTCTAATACACCAATATGGTCCTTTACATTGATTCCGAACAACTGGGTAGGTTTCAAAGAGTTTTAAATTAGTTTTTGTATTATTGCAAATGTGAATTCAGTTTGTGATGCAGAATGTGATAAAGCTAACAATACAAAAACGTCCTGATTCCGGTTCCGATCCTGCAGGATTCTAAACACCCGAACCTGGTTCCAGAGAGTCTGGTGGAGGAGACCGTAGAGTTCAGCATTGATCTGGTGGATCCAGGATACAGAGAGCTCCTGGACGACCCAGACTCCCCCCAGTACGTTGACCTTTCTCACCATCTACAGGACCAGGTAGGACAATAATAGTTCAGTCAGATAACTCACCAATAGATTGAACCATTATAGACCGAATAGAGCCAATATCATAGAATGAGAATACAAGTGTGGATGTCATATTTTATCTTGGCGTTCAGGCTCTGCTACATTTTTCTCCCTGCTCAGCACAATTTAGACAACCATCATTAACCATTAAGAGCAGGGAGATAGATAATAACAACAACCCCCCATGGGGAACAGACCAATAGCAGAGCCCACTGGTGGTACTGGGGTGGCGGTGGGAGCAAACGCAGCATGACTACAACCAGAACACACAACCAGAAGGAACGCAGACTTAGGTGAGCTTAAATAACACGCCCAATTGGACAGCTGATTGCCACGTCAGTGTATGTCGTATGGGTCTTGCATGACGCTGTATACAGCCACAGATTAATGAGCATGCATGTAACCTCTCGAGTGTATGCTGCCTGAACTACAGTAACTTGCAGGCTACGTATCATATGTTTATTGTCATTGCATATAAACACCACAAACTTTGCTTGGCAGCAACCCATTCCAAACAGCCGCATAGATTGTATACAAGTATACAAAACTATAAATATGAAACAGTTGAATGGTCATAAATGGTCAGTTGTACAGTAAGTCAAATAGAGTCAGTCGTAGGTAAGTATAAATATATAAGAACCAGTCACTGGATATACTGTAAGAATATAGAGAGAGTGTGTGTGTGTGTGTGTGTGTGTGTGTGTGTGTGTGTGTGTGTGTGTGTGTGTGTGTGTGTGTGTGTGTGTGTGTGTGTGTGTGCATGTGTGATTATTTATTTGTGAGGGGATGGAGTTATGATATCAGCAGTTATGATAAGAGATGCTATCTTAGCTATTTTAGAAACATTTTGAAAGTATATGTTCTGGGTTCCCAGAATGTAGGGTTATTACTACCTCATGAGCAAGGCCCAAATTAGGTTCTGAGAACCTTATCTGAAACCGAGCTGTAGCGTATGGAAACAAATTACGCCAAAACCATATGAACCTGTGACACATTTTACACTTAGTTCTTGTAGTCGCAAACAGCCATTAGAGGCCCGCTTGCGGAGACGACCAGTGTTGCCAGATTGCGCGAGAGAAATAACCAACCAGGTCTACGAAAACAAACCCAAAAGAATTAAGCGACTAGGCCACGTGAGCATTTTAAACCTATACTGTATGCATCAGCTATTCTGCTGATCTACAAGCTCAGGCACTGCGGCTCCGCCCACCTAATCACCTATACATAGATGAGACGAACTCGTCTATTGCTGCTGTCGGGCAGAAACCTCTCATCTCCATATTCGAACTTTTTGTGTTTTTTTCGCCCTACTTGATCATACTACAGCGTCACACAAAAGCATAAAAAGTAGCAGATCCGCAGGCTCACGCTCTGAGCTGGTCGATCTGCTACTTTTGATGTTTTTGAATTTGAATCCTGAAAAGTAACAGACGAAGCGTTCAATAAATAAATGTTTGATGTAGTACAAATTGTAGTATGAACAGTTGATTGGGTGCTTATACGCTGATTAACACTATGCGTATGCAGGGTTCTATTTGTTTAGAAAAAAATCACACCCTGTGTGAAGAGAGTGGTGCCTTTGATGAGCCCCGTATTGTCATCACCCGTGTTGTCATCAATGTTTGTTTATTGGACATACATACATACGGACGGACACACGGACAAAGTCAGATATAGGAGTGGTTGGCACCACTCAAAAATCACACCCAGTGTGAAGTGGGCGGTGTGGTCATCACAGTGGTCATCACAGTGATGGAAGCTCACTTAAAAACAAAATGATTTTTTTAGTGCATAGTCCTATTTACAGGTTATTAATTTCATCATAATTTCATCATGTGTCTCGCTAGCCAATCACAGTGCTGAATAGAGTCAGCGGGTCAATGGGGTGTACAATGGGTGGCCAGGGGCCAATCACAGTGCAGGGTTGGGGGGGTACAATGGGTGGCCAATCACAGTGCAGCATTTGTCAATGTCCCAACCTCACATATAGGGGCGGCTACACCGCCCAAAACCTCACATATAGGGGCGGCTATACCGCCCAAAAATGAGATATTAAATAATAATAATTGTGTTAATATTATCAAACAGAAATATCCTCACATCTTTCCCAAAAGCACATGCGTATATTTAGGCAGGGATAAAACATCCCCCCCCCCCAGCTAATTGAACCCTGACTATACTATGTGAACGTCCAGTGCAGTAAGCACGTAGAATCAATGCACGAAGATGGACTTATCAGTGATAGAAGACGTACTCACATTTCAATACCCTATTGTAGAAATAGTCTGTTACAAGTACACGTTCGGTATTCAAACTTTACTTGAGGAAAAGCACAAAAGTATTGGCATAAAAAATGTACCTAATGTACGAAAAGTGAAAGTACTCATTATGCAGAAGGTCCCATTTCACAAGTTTTCAAATTATAAAAAAAAAAAGTATAAAATGTATAAAAATCCGATCGGCTATTTTTTTCAAATTGCCAAAGTATCAGAAGTGTCAGAAGTGGTTTTGTAATAATAATCAAAATCTACAAAGTAACTTTTAACTAAAGTTTTCAAATAATTATAGTGGCGTAAAAGCACAATATTTACCTTTGAGATGCAGCAGAGTATAAGTAAAAGCATCGGAACGTGGAAGTACTCCAGTAAAGTAAAAACAAACTTAAGTACAGTGCTTGAGTAAATGTACTTAGTTACTTTCCACCATTGGGGACTTATACACATACTCTATACGGTACATACTGTAGGCATTGGCCACACTGAGTGCAGTGGCCTCCCGCTGAGGGTCACATTAAAGCAGCTTACGCCATGGAAACCACAAGGGTCAGGGCGGAGAGAAAGCTGTGAGGAGTTCCCATGCTTCCCACTTGGATAAACAGTTTCGATCCTTTCCTCCTAATGGGGTCACACTCACAGATGACAAGAAATTAATTAAGCACTTCCCACACTCTCACCGTGGGGGTGCTTCTAAGTGAGTTGGAAACAATACAACCGAGGCTCTAGTGTTTGTGTTGCTGAGGGATGTTCCCTATTAAGAGTTCTTAAAGACGATTATGTCATAAGGGTATACGGGAAGGGTGCTTAACTCTATATATAGAGATCGACGAGTTTCCCCCATTCATACGGCACCTTTTTATTTTTAGAGACTTTTTGTCTCGTTGTCAAATGTGATTTGGGACCATAAAGCAATTATATGCACTAGATTGAAGCTGAATATACTTTAAATAGAGATTAAAGTATATTCTGTTTTCTTCTTCTTTTCCTCTTTCAGATGGAGCATGTTTTCGACACTCTCCCAGGATTTAAATCCATTCATGTTTTGGGAATTAGGTGAGTTTTGGGATGCCATGAAATTAAATAAATCATTGGTTTTAACCCATTGAGACCTGGAACGCATCTGTGTCACTTTTTCATTTGAGCTAAAAAGCATTATTTTACATCTGCTATTTTTGAAAAATCGTAAAAATGTGTGCACATTTTTGAATATAAATATTGTTTAAAGCAAACATTAACTCAAATATTTGCTTCTGGGGGTCCCTGGAACAAAATATTTTGAGATGGGGGCCAAATTCATATAATTTTGGGGGTCCTTCAGATGAAAAAGTTTGAAAACCACTGATATAGAAACATACGTTTTTCAGAAAACCGTTAGGATTTAGAAGACATTTTGCAGAATCAGATCCTCAGGCCTCAATGGGTTAAAAGGATTAGCATGAAGAAAAATGACAGTGTGAATGGATATGCGTTTATAATTAATTCTCTGCTATGTCTCTGTCTATCATGGTAGTAAGCAGTGGTGGACAGTGCAGAGATGTATTTATAACTAGCAATACCACAAATAAAAAACACTCCTTTACAGGTTAAAGGCCTGTATTCAAACTTTTGCGTGAGTAGCAGTACACAAGAATTGGCATCAAAATATACTTACAGTACCAAAGTAAAAGTACTCACAGTTTTCAACATGTGCCACTGTCACATACACTTTAAAATAAATGGCTGATCAAGCTCACAACGTGTCACTGTAAATTAGATTGGCTATTTTGGAATGTGCGTATACGTATAATGGAAATATAAAATAGGTCTTTGTAATAATAATCAAAATTTGCAATGTAACTAGTAACTAAATCTGTCACTAATTGCAGTGGAGTAAAAAAGTACAATTTGTGCCTCTGAGATGAGGTGGACTACAAGTATAAAGTACCAAACAATGGAAATGCTCAAGTAAATACCTTAAATTTGTACTATAGCACTTAAGTAGTAAATGTTCTTAGTTACCATCCACCACTCAAAGTCAGATATTGCACTCAGCCTTGATTATTTCATCACGATTTGATGGTAGCTCATTTGGTGTGTGGCATTTTGGAAAGGATAAGAGGCCCAGTCATGTCTCCATAGACATCAATGGGGGCTAAATGAAATAAATAGACCCCTCTTTCCTCTATATTAATTTGTTCAGCATTGATGCACCACCATGGCCAGAACGCTCACATAATTCATGGCGAAAGTGAGACATCACAATTTAATAATCCTTGCACATTAAATTAGTACTACTCTTAAAGGTATTGTAGGGAACATTAAGCCTAAATTTAAAATATATATATATATATATATATATATATATATATATATATATATATATATATATATATATATATATATATATTGCATTTTTTCTATCAGCCACTATATAATGATGCTGGGGTGTTTTCCTGCATTGAAACACAGTCCTCCTTCTGAAATCCGTATTTTCCCTAATGTTTATGTGTTCTATGTTTATGTCCGGTACGTAAATTAACGCGCGTCCGTGCGCGTCCGTGTCCGTATGAACGTTTACTTTCGGTTTTAAAACGCTCTCAAACTTCGTTTTTGAGGCACAGAATTTACTTTTAAGATAGCGTGTGGATAGAATTTAGTTGTTTAACTTCATATATGTGGTCAATTTATCATGAAAGAGCCTATTTAAAAATAAAAATTCAGAGAACCAGCAGGGCGGGAATTTCCGCATATTGTATCCCAATAAAGCAACCTGTTTTCGGGCACCATCCCTTCAAAAGTACCTCTCTATGGAAGTCCCTCCTGCGTCACCCCCTGGTGGTCGGGGAAAAGTACTGCTGGTGTTTATTTACCTCTGAACTCGCCGTGTATCCCTTTAAACAATTTAAACAGTGACCAAAATTGTAAAGACTTGGAGCCAATTCAAATGGGATCACACTCAACCAAAAAGTGTTTCATGAAAATTCCGTCTGGCAACCTCTGAAACTGTCATTCCTTTGAACAGACTATCTGTATGAAGATCACACATCGTCAGCTCCAACCCCCACACCCGTTACCACTGCCATATACTAGACCATATTTTCAAAAACCCCAACCAGGATCCATAATCACAAATTAGTGAAAGTAGCCGATCTACAAGCTCACAATGCATCACAATGCAATGTATCATCAGGAAGGGAGGGGGGGGGGGGGGGGGCTCCCAATGTCCATGTTCTAATCCTCTTGTTTCTTCCCTTGCATTCAAGTGAGACCAAGGACACTGATGATGGGTGAGTAAAATGAAGCTGTCAGTTGTGAACAATGATGATAACAAGGGTTATCATCATTGACCATTAGTGTCTAATGGTGTATTAGGACTGCAAACAATACAATGGATGGACCCAATAGATTCACAGTAGACATTTTGACATAACATTCATTTAGGTAACCCGCCCGTGAGGGTATGGAAGGGGAGTGGCTGACTCATACCGAGGCGTCAAACGCATCAATTTCCCATGTTGTCTTGCAGGTTGTGGGCTGGTTTTCTGATGTGCAGGTTGTTTAAGTTTCAGGAAAATCTTGGAGTGAGACTTTAGTGTCATTACATGTGGCCAGCGAGCGTGCGCGTGCGTTTTGTTCCCCTTTTATTTCGTTTTTTTCTTACTTTAATTCGGTTAATTCGGTACAAAAAGATTTACTCCATGAAGTGTATATGTGTGGCAAAAAGGAAACGTCGCAGCCGACGGGCGGCGCAGAACGCATGGATGCATATTTATAGCAGAAAGAGCTTCACATTTAACTATAGCCGTATGCTCATTAAATTCTGAACCGATTCTTACATCTTTAAATTCTCTATTAGCTGTGAAGGGTCTTCTTCAGTCATGATTGTTTCGCCATCAAACAATATCAAGCAAAAAGGAAACATCGACGGGTCCTTCTTCTCTCCAGTCCATCGTGCAGCGCACCTCTCCAACCGTCGTCCTAAAACACCCTCGCCCC
Source organism: Gymnoscopelus microlampas (assembly GCF_963454915.1). Taxonomy (NCBI): domain Eukaryota; kingdom Metazoa; phylum Chordata; class Actinopteri; order Myctophiformes; family Myctophidae; genus Gymnoscopelus; species Gymnoscopelus microlampas. Next base: position 10,555,797 of record NC_139953.1, read on the forward strand.
GGGTCTAATCCGGCGGCCACGGTCCGCGAAAGTGTACTTTGGCAGTGTGTTTTAGGACGAGCGTTCCATATTCCACCCGGTTGCTGTTTTTCTGCTCTGAGGTTTTTTCTTTTTCTTTTTTCTTCGTCCCAGAAGTGGGGGGGATATCACCCACTACGGCAAGCCTCAAGCAACGAATTATGGAAATATATAATTAAACTAGAAAAAGTGCTCCTCGGAGCACAGGTCTCCGCCATGTCAGGCACATTATTGTGGCCTTTTATTTTTAGGCCTTTCACAGCAATCGGACACTGCATTCATGATTTGAGGCATTTTGTTCCAGAAAATGTGTTTTGCTAAATTAGACCTGCTGGTGGCGCTATAACAGGCCAATGTGAAAAGGGTGGCATTCCTCGACCTAGGGGGTATGTGCGTGTGAAATTTCACGGAAATCGCAAGCTGCGTGCATAGTGTAGGCATTTTGTTCAAAACGGACCAATCCTGCAAACTTTGGAAGCCAACCTTAGCCAATGAGGATGGAACATGGGAAATCGGACAGATCCGTGTTGATCACATGACTATAGAGATACTGTGTATCGATTTGCGTGATGTTTGGATAAAATCTGTAGGAGTAGTATAAAAAAATGGGTTTTGCACAAATGAACCTCCTGGTGGCGCTATAACAGGCCCATGTGAAAAATTTGATATGAGGTTCTGAATTGGCACCCAGGGAGTGTGTGTGCACAGTTTCGCAGCAAACGGGCCAACGGTGCCGGAGATTAGCCGCTCGCACATGGACAGGACACACGGACAGGGGGTAAAACATACTCTCTCGCCATGCCTTTCGACCTGGCGGAGACAATAAAAAGGTGTGAGAGGGGGAAAAAAGCGTGTGAAATGGCAAGTGTGGCGTGAGGCGTGTGAAGAGGTTAAATTGCGTGACTATCACTCTCAAAGGGTGAGACCTGGCAGCCCTGGGTTAAGTATCTTGCTCCGGGACACTTGGACACGGGCCGAGGAGGGCGACCCGCTGACCTTCTGATCACTAGACGGCCCTCTCTTACCCACTAAGCTACGTTTGCCCTAAAATAAACGATGGCTGCGTGTTCAGCTGATCTCTCCGTCTGCATGCAGAGGAGAGACGATCGGAGAGACGGCTATCAATCAATCACATCACATCTGTTAACCCATTAAGACCTGGAACGCATCTGTGTCACTTTTTCATTTGAGCTAAAAAGCATTATTTTACACTTTGGCTAATAAAAAATAGCAGATATACAAGCTATAGCGTGTGCCGCGCTACGAGCTTGTAGATCTGCTAGATTTGAAAAATCGTGAAAATGTGTGCAAATCTTTGACCTGACAGACTAGATTATCTGCAGAGAAGATCCTGTACCCTGTTAACATGAGAAGTGTCTGAGAAGCCTTTCCCCTCATTAGCATAGCTGGCAGGCGAGTTTGGAAACACTAATCGGTGTTAACCCATTGAAACCGGGAACGCATCTGTGTGACCACTTAAAACATTATTTTATACTTTGGCTATTCAAAAATAGCAGATATATCTCCTATTTAAAAACAAAAATCTTGAACATTTTTGCAAATCTTTTGAATATATATTTATATATATTTTTTCAAGCAAACATTTTTAACTAAAATCTTCTGGGGGGTCCCTGGAACAACATATTTTGAGATGGGGGTCCGCGGCTAAATACATATAATTTTGGGTGGTCCTTGACATGAAAAAGTGTGAGAACCACTGATAATATAGCACCATAGGTATTTTAAAAATATTTTTAGCATTTAGAAGACATTTGTAGAATCCCCAGAAGCAAAGATTTGAGTTAGAAATGTACAAATGTAAAAAATATATATATTCAAAGATTTGCACAAATGTTCACGATAAAAATACAAGAACGATAAAAAATACAAGCTCGTAGCGCGGCGAGCTTGTATATCTGCTATTTTTGAATAGCCCAAAGTATAAGATAATGGTTAAAAGTGGTTCACATCTAAAACGACAGATGCTTTCCCGGTCTTGAATGGGTTAACACGGTAAAAGTCGAGTAGGCGCTGCCCTTCCTCGTTGGTGTGTCGTGGCCTAGCATGCCGCCGTTCTCTCACGTCTGCCAATACAGCTTATACTGTATGCCAGCGGCACGGCGGGCCGCCTGGCCTCCTAATCTTATAATGATTCACAAACAGCCCCGACCTTCCTGTCTGTCAAACTGCAAATGCATGGAAACGCACGCACGCCGGGCACACACAAACACACATGTTTGTATTACTACCAGGGGGTCCCCAGCAAAATGTGTTAATACAGCGTCACAATCATTTCAACCACTTTAACCATATTTTATACTTTGGCTATTCAAAAATAGCAGCTCTACAAGCTCGTAGCAGGCACCTGGTGCCTCACTACGAGCTTGTAGATCTACTATTTTAGAAAAATCGTTATTTTTTTTTGCAAGTCTTTGAATACAGTATGTATATGTTCAACTCAAATATTTGCTTCAGGGGGGTCCCTGGAACAAAATATTTTGAGATAGGGGTCCGCGGCCAAATACTGTACATATCATTTTGGGTGGTCCTTGACATGGAAAAGTTTGAGAACCAAGTAGGCTAGGACATTTAGGACGGGGATTTTATGAATGCCACTTATTTGGCCTTCCCCCCCCCAACCCTATAAGCCTAAAGCTGAAAGATAACTGATCTAGAAGCTCACACGAGTGCCGCCCTAGCTTGCAGATCTGCTATTTTTCTTAAATCCCTTTCATTTCATTTTGAGGGTTGAAAGTCTAACCCTAACACTAACCCCAACCTGAATCTTTTCCTAACCGTACGCCTAATATATAACTCTCCAAATATTTTTGAACCGTAAAACAACGATTTCTCTTGTGAGGACCAGGAAAATGTTCCACACAAAATGTCTATTTCTGAAATTCTACTATACTTGTGGGGCCCTCACACGTACAGTATAGTAATACATAAGTGTACACACACACACACACACACACACACACACACACACACACACACACACACACACACACACACAGTCACCATTGAACAATTTATTCTCCGCCGATGACACACTGGCTGCACTGAATACTGATGTTGTTTTTGATGGAGTCGTTATGATTTTCAGAAACGCATTGGACATAATTATGTGCGCTGCATTCTGAGAATGTTGTGCTTGTTGTGTGTGTCCAATACTGTGACACAAATAGGGACGTGCTGGGCCCCTAATTCAGCCTGAGAATCTCAGATAGAGAGGCCCGTAAGAGTGCTGAGACGAGGTGACAGTAAACACACCTGTAATGATGAGGTGCCGGCCAATGAAAACAGGCATAAAAATAAGTATTTGAGCTGTCGTCCAATGCAATTTATTTAGACATAAAAAAAGGAAGGCAGCTTGGCTGATTGAACTAAACTTTTCTTTTTTTTAATGTCTCAATAAATCATTGCATCTGAGCTACGCGTGACTAACACGCAACAGGTCCAGGTCCAATAAATACTGTATGTCTCTGAGACAAAGGCTATATAAATCAAAATTTTGTATGAGCCTGCCTACATTATAAATCACCTTTGATTTGTCAATTGTAACAGCTGAAATCAATAATATATCAGTATTCCAATATTAACCTGCGGGCCGCATTAAGTAAAGGTGGGGGCCGCGTGTGCCCCCCGGGCCGGCAGTTGCCCATGTATGGTTTAGATAGAACAAAGTATACGGTATCCTTTCCCACTGTAATTAGCTGTGGTGACCAGATTATTGGAAACGTCAACTTAACACAGATACAATCGCAATGTTAATAACTCATTTTCCTAATCGCTTGTTTTCAGATGTATAATTGCTTTTTTTCATGTGTATTCTTCTTTCAGGCCCGGAGGAGGAGTATCAGTTCACTATGCTCTGGTTTTTGAGGTCAGTTCCCCCGACATCAACCCAGACAGTTCAGATGCTGGAACAGCACCGGCAGACACTTCAACTGGGCCTAGTCTACAGGAAATCATCACCATGGCTTTACGTGAAGAGGCCTCTCTGCCAATTGATCTAGACTCACTGAATTTTGAACCAGGTAGGACAACAATCTTATAGTACTTGTGAAATATTCACGTTGGAAATTATAAATATTAATTGTGTGTTTTTTTTGTTTTTTTTCTACAGAAGTAAAAATTATTCCAGCTTCATCGTTCATCTCATCAATTTCAGAGGAAGTAAGTGAGAAACGGTCTGACTGAATTGAAGGTTCTACTAAAAATGTATCATGTATGGTATTGTTACTGTATATACTCTAATAGTGATTAATAAAATAATGTATCTACAAATGTACTTTGTAAATTGGATCATGAATAATATTACAGGTGTCAGAAAATGTGAGAGAAAAACATGTGCCTACTCCCCCCCTGCGTTTCACTCATAATATCATATCATTGCTCCTTCACAGGCCAGTGAGCCTGATTCGCATAATGAGTTTGAAGTTTCCCCCGATGAGCTGGAGGAAGACAAACTACGCCTGGAGGTTCCACTGACACCTGTGGAGAAACAAAATGCTATGGTGACCCTACTGGAGCCTACAGCGGATGAAGAACCTGAGCCCATCCCTGAGGAGATGATAGAGACAGTTGTCGTTAGTGAGCCTGGGCCTTCAACCGAGGAGGTGGAGGTGGGAGAAGAAGAGGTGACCGTCACGTATGTGATCGAGACCATTCATCACGACGTGTTTGGTGAGCTTGTCAGAGACTACAATCCAACAATTCCTCCTGTGATTCTTGAGCCGGAGACTGACGCACCAGATAGCCACATATCTCCTAACCTGATGTTAGAGGAAGGCTTATCCCCTGAGGATGAAAGTACCAGTTTAGACCCTGTCCCCCCTACCGCCGCCACAGCTCCGGCTGAAGCGGAGACGCCCCTCACAACTCTCTCGGCCGTCACGGGCCAGCCACCGACTGAACCGATGGCGGAGCCCGACGAGCCAATCGCGGTGTCGGAGGCAGAGGTGGCGGACGCGTCAGTGTCAGAGGACGAAGAGGAGGTTGAGGAAGAATCAGTGGCGGAGCAAGAAGAGGTCAATGCAGAGCCAGAAGAAAATATTGTGCAACTTCTAGAACCAGAAGAAGAAGTGGAATACGTTCCAGTTCCACAAGAAGGCGAAGTAGAGGTATCCAGATCAGGGGAGGACGCCGTCAAAGTTAATGCAGAAGAAGATGACACATTTGAGGTTTCAGAATCACAAGATGAAACAGTCGCAGAAGTGCAGGAAGAGGTCGCAGAAGTACATGAAGAAATAGAAGAATATTTGGAAGTACAGCAAGAGGTGGTAGTTTCCGAACCAGAACCAGAGGAAGTGACTGCCGAAGCTCCAGAGGAAGAGGCAGCCGTATCAGAACCGAAGGAAGAGTTAGATGAGGTACTTGAAGTTCAGGAACCAGAAGAGGAAGTATTTGAGGTTTTAGAGGATTCCCCAGCAGTAGAACCAGAGGAAGAGTCAGAAGCAGAAGAAGACGTTGCTGTAGTCTTTGAACCTGAGGAAAAGGAGGCTGATGTTACAGAAGATAAGGTAGATGATGTTGTGGAGACAGTAGAAGAGGTTCTGGAACCAGAAGATCAAAATATTGCTGCAGAATCACACGAGGAGGTAGAAGATGTTTCAGAACCAGATGAAGTGGTGGTGGTTTCAGACTCAAATGAGGAAGCAGTAGACATTTCAGAACCAGAAGAGGAAAAGGTGGTTGAGGTCTCAGAACCAGCTGTGAAACCAGAAGAAGAATCAGAACCACAGGAGGATGTAATTGAAACAGATGAGGTTGTTGTGGTTATAGAGCCAGCTGAGGAGGAAGTTAAGGTATCAGAATCAGAAGAGGAGGTGATTGAAGCTTCAGAAGCTAAGGAACCAGAGGTGGCTGAGGTCCCAGAACCAGAAGAACCAGTAGACATTTCAGAACCACAACCTGAAGAAAAGGTAGTTGAAGAGGAGAAGGAGGTTGTTGAGGATTCAGATGCATCAGAGGAGGAAGTGGCTGAACTTGTGAAACCAGGTGAAGAAATCATAGTTGAAGCTCCTGAGCCAGAAATAAAAGAGGAAGTAGTTGATGTTGTAGATCAGGAAAAGGAGAGCGTTGATGAGCTAGAATCACACGAGGAGACCGTTGTAATTCTAGAACCAGAGCAGGAGGCAGTTGTTACTGAGCCAGCGGCTGAGAGCATTAAAATACTCTATCCCGTGGACACTCTGGAGGACTTTAACTTAGGAGAGGATGACATCGAGGTCCTACAACCCCTGGTACCTGATTACCACCATCCTGGTAATGAGGACGATTTCCCCATTGTGCCAATCGACATCCAGGCTTCTGAGGAAGATGATGCTGACTATACCCTAATTAGAGGTGACGTCTTTGGTGCAGAGTATGTTGATAGTGATGATGGCCAGGTTGAGAGTGAAACGGATGAGGTGCATGGAGAGGAGACACAGGCCGAAACAGATGGGAGTGACCTTCAAGATGTGGAAGACACTGAGGTGCCAGGTGAGATGCAGATAAAAGCACTTGGAATCTAAAGTATTCTCCATGGTCGTATAAAGTCACTAATCTACTGTATGCATGAGGAATTCCCCTCCAACATTACCGACAATAATTATACATTGTCAATAACTGACTTTCCTATGAGATATTGATGTTACGTTGTCAGTGGCGTGAGGCTGCGTTTGTCTTTTTTATTATTTGAAATAAATAAAAAACAATACACCTAGACTTCATAACTTACTTAGACAGCTGTGACATTTCTATACCGTTTGTGCTTCATACAAATTGGATCATGTAGATCTTGGGATCCACATGTGAACAGTGTGGTTCGAATGTGTATCTCGGTCCTCGCGTGATGTATCTAGAACGTAGGAACGTAGGAATTTTGTTTCAGCCTGGTTAGAGCCCCTTCCATTATGACATTAAAGATCAATATTACATAAAATATAAAACATGTGGGAACATGTGGAAACAAATGTGTGCACTTCTTTGGCGTACTAGCAGCACACGAGAAATGTAGCCCTTATAGGCTCAGGCTACCCACTCATAGGTGGCTAGTCTCCTTCAGTCTCCTCTGTGAAAAAAGAGCAGCAGACTGACAAAAGAAATCACAACAGTTCTGACTTAGGCATTCATCTCTAGCAGCATAATGAGTTCTACCTGAGAATATAAAGCAGTATGAATGCATTATGCATCAGAACCTTGGGGAATGTTATTATGCAATGTCAGGAAATATTTTCTGTCCGAATCATAACTCCAATCTTTTTTTATCACACACGCTGCAGTCAAAGATGTTTCGCCAGCGGAGGCGGAGGAAAGCGATTCACCCCAAGACGAAGACATCAGTGTGACAGATGAACCCCTTCCAGACTCCCTGCCCACACCTCCAGCTACATTGGACACTGTATCCGCCGTGGCCTCGCCTGTCCTGACGGTAGACGCGGGCCTCTTCGAGGTAGCCGCGGAACCTGCAGTCCCGCCTTTGAGCGACATCGGAGACGAGACTGCTGTGTCATCGTCGGGGCAAAAGCAGCCCGTTGTGGTCGTCATAGATGAAGACTTGGTGGAAGCGGAGCACATTAGCAAACCTCAAACTACTCCACCAATCCCTGACGACGACACTGTTGAGACCATGCAAGATCTCGCATCCGAGCTCGACCAACAGAGAGACTGGCTGGCGGCCCTGGACCAAATGGACGTGGTGGACACAGAGGCCCCCGCTGAGCCTTCCGCCGAGGGGAGCGGTTATCCAACGGCCGGCGAGGAAGAAGCCGCGCTGCTCAGCGTTACGGCCCTGCCTCCGCTGAGGTACATGACCACGCCGTCTATGACGACAGCCAGTCATGGCAAGGAACTGGTGGTGTTCTTCAGCCTGCGGGTCACCAACCTGAAGTTCTCCGAGGACCTCTTCAACAGAACCTCTGAGGAATATAGATCACTGGAGAACTCCTTCATGGACGTGGTAAGTGAGTCTGCATTACGGTGATCAGACGTCCTGGTTTTTAAGCTGGGTGTCCTGAGTACCGCCAATCAGAATCAGCTTTATTGTCACATTACTGTGAAGATGTGAGTGAAATTACGTTTTCTTTCCAAGAAGTAGAAAAGGGAGGGGAAAGGGGGACGGAGGGCAGGGAGAAAAAAAGTATTAAACATTAAATAAGCATGTCAAAGAGAATATAAAAAGATCAAGATATCTACATTCTCACATATATACGCATAGCATAAGACTTGCAGATACAGTATGCACATGAGGTTAAGCATGGTGTGAAAGTGGTTACACATCGGTCAGTCCACAAAGCGACAGGTATATGCATGATTAGACATTAGGTGCAACAGCAACAAAAAAAATACATACTGTAGGACATTGGTTCTCAAAGTGGGGTCCGGGGACCCCCAGGGGTCCTTGGGGTGGTTCCAGGGGGTCCCCAGCAAAAGTAGTACTTTATCCATTTATAAGTTGGCTATTCAAAAATAGCAGATATACAAGCTCGCGAGCTTGTAGATCTGCTATTTTTGAACATTTTTGAAAATTCTTGAAATTGTTTCGAACATTTTGCATTTGCAACACAAATCTTATCTTCTGGGGGTCCCTGGCTCAAAATGTTTTCAGATGGGGGTCCGTGGACAAATATATATCAATTTGGAGGTCCTTGACATGAACAAGTTTGAGAACCACTGCTGTAGGACAGAAACTTTACAGGAAAAAACTAAATCCACATGGGGACTTTAATTTCTCTGTGGACCACAGGGAAAGTAAAGTCAGCACAGAGGAACATATCCACATGAAGGGAGGGGGGGGGGGACTGTCTGTTTCAAGTAAAAAGTTCCAGTTGACAGCCAACAGGCATTGTTCAGCAGTCTGGTGGTAGGCGGGTGGAAGCTGTTCAGAAATCTGGTGGTCTTGCCCTTGATACTACAAGGGTAGAAGACAAATATCTCAAAAACACTAAAATGGCCCTGTGTTCAACACTCACTGCCAAATTGTCCTGGTTTTCGCCACAATTAAAATAACACTTGATTTGAGTGCTTACAAAGATGTTTATCATGTTCTGTTCTGTTGAAAAGTGCAGTCACTAGGTGTGCTAAGTGCTTGAAATAATGGTCCCCCATCCTGATGAATAACCAGGGGAAAATAAAAATGAATGTCAAAGACAAAAGTAGCCAAAACAAGCTCACACCACATCGCATTGCAACGCATTGTTATTTGCATTTTTTTCAGATTTAGAGATAAACCCTGTTTGGGTTTTTGAAAATATGGGGACCTTGTCTGCATAAGTCAGACTGGGTTTGGTATCTGTATCATATAATTATGTGTTTTGACCTGCATTTGTTTTGAACTGTGGAGTGTGTTTTTTTCACAGATATATTTGAGAAACATTGTGTGTTGTCTAAAACCTTTGAGATAAAACTGAAGCTTCTTAGATAGTTCATGAATATGGAGCCATGGCCTGAACTCTTCTGCAATAGGCATATGCACAGCAGCCATATTGGGAATGAATTGGGCCCCTTCTATACTTCCTGCACAGGTGTTACCAATGATACTAATGAAGGCTGTTCCATTCTGGTCAGGGTGCTGATATCGTGCATATTGGCTCACTAGAAACACTCCATTTTGGTCACCAAATGGCCCCTTATGGTGGCTGTGTAACTCTGAGAGTGTACAAATGGAACCAAATGGACCCGCAAGGGTCCATTTGGTTCCATTTGTACACTCTCAGAGTTATGGGGGTCCTTGAAAATAAGACAACCACTATGCCACACCAAATGGAACAGAGCCTTAATTAGTATCATTGGTAACACCTGTGAAGGAAGTAAGGAAGGGGCCCAATTCATTCCCAATATGGCTGCTGTGCATAGAGCCTATTGCATTAAAGCTGCACTATGTGTCTTTCCTGTTCTACCCTGGATTTGAACCCTGATATCCTGCGCAAGTGCTGAAATATTAGCTGATAAAGTCTCTGCCTGTTTGCTCCAGGCAGACATTTTATTTTGACCTTCAGATCAACATTTGTGTCAAACCACCAGAAATAGGATCAACATTTGTATCAAACCAGACACAGTCTAAATGTCTCAATACAAGAGCAGGGAGACCAAATACAACCAACCCAATTGTATAAGTTATATTGTATTAACATACTCTACCATGCACATTGGACAAAAATAAAAATGTATTCACACAAAAAAAGTTGAATGCAGCTTTCACAAATTGGCATTGTTTCCTGACTAGTTCGGGTATAACAGTAATTCTGAGTAGTGCTGACCTATCCCACCCCCAGGATTCTACTAGTGTCAATACAACAATTTGGATCATTTGGGGTCCCAGGCGATGGCAGTTGTCACCCCCTAGCCTGGTTCCAGACGAATCTGCCATTGCAAACAAAAACTGCCCTTGGCAGATTAGGTCTGCATGGCCCCTCGCAATAGAGATTGGATTTCTCTCCCTCCGAAGTTTTGAGGGACCAATCAGGGCCCAGTATGCAAATATGGGGCGGGTTTATCACCAGAGGCATTTTTTTAATTTGCCCCTCGGAAATGCAGGTTCCACACAGAGATTCCAGGCTAACATCTACGCAGTGATATTAGTCTGGCCATGCCAGGCTAGTCACCCCCTAGCGTATATGCATTTAACCGCAAATTGTATTAATTTATGCATATTAATGCATATTAAATTTTAGATGAATCACATTTTAATTTGCCACTATTCAATCGCAATCCACACCCATCCGTCTATACCGTATATGATATGTGACACATATGTTATAGACACATGTTTTCTTGTCTGCAACCACACATTCAATAACCACTTTCAACCATGTCATCATAGGCTGACATTTCCCAAAATGTAAAAAGTAATCTTCAAAAATAAGTTTCAGAGTGGTCTTTTTCTTGGCCACGCTCTAGTTTTCTCTATAATGATGCCTCTGATTTGGATGATCAGAGAAATGGATTGAATAATTTCACTGTTAAGCTGGGGAAATATATTTTCCATTGTACTACCAAGTAGCGATTCAGTAAGGGTAATGAGCTGAGGAGAACAAGGTATGGGAATTACAATGTGAAAAGTAGGTTGTTCAGCAAAAGTGGCAGGAGTTGGATGGTAGGGAACCCGGAGGCCTAGTATGAGCTTTAGGTCAGGCCGGCTTTCAGTGGTGGAAAGTAACTAAGTACATTTACTCAAGTACTGTACTTAAGTACAATTTTGAGGTATTTGTACTTTACTGGAGCATTTCCAATTTTCAGTACTTTTACTTCTACTCCACTACATCTCTCAGGCAAATATTGTACTTTTATTTTTGTTGCTTTACATCTTTGAAAATCTTTGAAGATTTTCATCTATAATAACATGCTCAAAATAGGGACACCAGGGTGAAAGTGGTTAAGGCCTTTTGACTCTCAAAAATGATATAGTCCAAAGTAACCCCCATGCCTACCCCTCTTGCCATGTATTTAGAGTGTAGGAAAGCTGAGAGCGAGACAGCATAATTGCAGTGTTTCCCAACCTGGGGTCTGGACCACACTAGGGGGGCTTGTCTATTTGGGGGAAGTCCAACTATGTAACTTCTGAGGAAGTCTGAGAAAGAGCGTTTAGCTCGAAACGTCACAACAACCTTTTTTTGTTAGTGCGATAAAGCATCCGTCGCATTGGAGCCCTCGGTGTGCGAGCGTTTATTTATGTTTTCTTTGTATTGTTCGTCGCTCAGCACCTGCCCAAGTTTGGGCTGGGGATGTGCATGTCGTCTCCCTTTTTCAGCAATGTAACATTAGCAGAGCTAACTCCCGTCATGTAACATCAATGTGAAGCGCAAAACTTGTTTTAAAAAAAGTTATTTAAACCACTTTCAACCTGGCATCCCTTTGAGCATGTCATTTGGTATGACATTTTCAAAGATTAAAAAAAATAGCAAAAATAGGTGATCGCATTGCAACGTTTTGTGAGCTTGTAGATCGGCTATTTTCGCTACTAGGACTAGTAGCCTGCCAAAGTTTGTACTTTGTCCCCTTTAAATGTCCATTGCCATTGACAATGCATTGGGCGCTCAAAGTTAAATATTTAAAAAACTACAAATCATTTCAAAGCAAAACATCTCAAGGATGCATGTCCACAGTAAGGTGGAATTTTTGAACCGTGAATGAGGTCCCAAAATCTTCCATCGACGTCCATTATAAATCTCGGAACTTTTAAGGCCATAATTACGTTTTCACAATTTCTTACAGTTTTGAAACATTTTAGACAGAATGTCTCACTCTATGATCCATAGTACATTGGTTCTCAAAGTGTGGTCCGGGGACCCCCAGGGGTACTTCAGGGGGTTCCAGGGGGTCCCCAGCTAAATGATGTACAGGAACCAAATGCACCCTTATGGGTGTGTAACTCTGAGAGTGTACAAATGGAACAAATGGACCCTAACGGGTCCATTTGGTTCCATTTGTACACTCTCAGAGTTACATTAACATTGATTTTAAAATGTGAATTGGGTCCCAGAAGTATAAATGCCATTAAATGGGGGTCTGTAGCCTAATGCATGTCAAACTGGGGGTCCTTGAAATTAAAATGGTTGAGAATCACTGCTAGAGAGCCGTAAAAATCTTCTATTATGGGGGTCCCTGGCATATCTTTTTAAACGGGGGTCTGCGGGGTAATAAGTGACAATTTGGGGGTCCTTGACATGAAAAAGTTTGAGAACCACCGCCATAGTATTATCAACTAAAATGAAAAATGAAAATATTTTCTTTTAGCTGTTGCCGTACCTGCAGTCCAACCTGACGGGCTTCAGGAAGCTGGAGATCCTGAACTTCAGGGAGGGCAGTGTGGTGGTGAACAGTAAGATGCAGTTTGCCAGCTCCGTGCCGTACAACATCACCCACGCCGTCCACTGCGTGCTGGAGAAGTTCTGTACCGACGCAGCCCAGCGCCTGCACATCCAGATAGACACACACTCACTGGACATAGAGCCAGGTATGTTCATGTACGCACATGACACACACACACACACACACACGATTATTTCAACTTGTGCCTCAATTACAGTTCATGAACGATTGTTTTTTTCTAATTGAAACGAATCGATCTAAAATAAACACACACACACACACACACACACACACACACACACACACACACACACACACACACACATTACTATACTTGTGAGGACATTTTAGGACGTTTTTATGAATGCCATATTTACCATTTTTAGATTTTTTTTACCGTAAGTCTAATGCCGGAAAATAGCAGATCTACAAGCACACAACGCGTCGCAGCGAATATCTGCAATGTTTTGATGCACGACAGGCATAACTCTATCTCTCATCCCTAAATCTAACCTCTGGATGACTAATCCTATAACACTAACCGGAATCTTTTTCTAATTGTAAAAACATATCTCAACATATCCCAACCATAAAACAATGTTTTTCTTTCTTGTGAGGACCAGAAAAATGGTCCCTACTATACTTGTGGGGACATGTGGTCCTCACAACAAGTATCTCACACACACACACACACACACACACACACACACACACACACACACACACACACACGCTCACACTGACAGATAAGTAGATGATTGACCTGGCATCACCTAAATTACACATCCAGTGTGAACCTGTGGACGGCAGAGTCATTTCCCCAGATGAGCATAGATAGCGTTTAGTCTGAGAAAGCAGCCCTGCCGGCGGCCAAAGCTCATCATTTCAATGCAGACTGGAGATCCAGTGGCTCATTAACCAATTCGAACCGGGAACGCATCTCTGTAACCACTTTAACCATTATTTTACACTTTGGCTATTCAAAAATAGCAGATATACAAACGAGTGCCGCGCTATGAGCTTGTAGATCTGCTATTTTTTTTTATCGTGAAAATCTGTGCAAATCTTTGAATATATATATATTTCTTAAGTTAACATTTTTAACTCAAATCAAAAATGCTTCTGGAGGTCCCTGGACCAACATATTTTGATGTGGGGGTCCGCGCAAGCCCCCAGAGCCGCGGTAGAACAGTGAAGCGGCCGTTGCCTGGTGGTCAATCTGAGAATGCAACACTTCCGCGTATTAGACCCAATGGACCCAATTTTAAACTTCCGGCAGACTTCCGGTTGTTTCAAACGCCACTGAGCAACTTTCATAGAAATGAATACCTGGGGGTGGGGCAATCCGCCCTCCAGATAAATTATAACTCTATGGGTCCGCCGCCAAATACATATCCTTTTGGGGGTCCTTGACATGAAAAAGTTTGAGAACCACTGATTGTACTGTAGCAACATACGTTTTTTTTTTAAACTGTTAAAATGTTGAAGACATGTGTTACTCCCCAGAAGCAAAGATTTGAGTTAATGTTTTTTTTTTTTTTAAAGTGCAGATCTGCACTCGGTGCTGCGCTATGAGCTTGTATATCTGCTATTTTTTAATAGCAAAAGTATAAAAGAATGGTTATAGCTCAAATCTAAAATGACACAGATGCATTCCCGGATTGAATGGGTTATAACCAGGCACAGCCTCCTGGAGAGAACGGAGGGGAGTAAAAGGAAGAGGAAGAGGAGGTGGTGTGCACGGGGCCGCTCTGTGAATACTAATGTCTCTTCACAGGAGGCAAACATCTTCTGGAGCCACCGCGTCTTTTCCTGTGTTAAATGTCAGACATTAATGTTCGAGGGCTTCCAATTCATACCAGAATTGATTGAACATTGCAGACGTATACTGTGAATGCTGCTAAATAATATACTGTACTTAATCAGCACGGAACTGCATTGTTGTGTGTTTTAACCACTTACTTAAGCCCTTATTTTATACATACACTTTTTTATACAGTGGAAATCTAGTAGCCTAGTATTAGATCTACAAGCTCACAGTGAGCTTTTCAATCTGTCGTCCAAGATTAGCAAGACACTGAACTGTTCCTGATGAATCAAGTACATTTGCTGTTCTCACTTCTGGACTGTTACATTAAGAATAGTTGTTGGTTATAACGTTTTCAACTAGTTTCTCAAACAGTGTTGTATTATGACCACAGCTGGTCTTTGATTAGTGAAACCAGGCGAAGAATTATCATAATTCCATCAAAATTCTGAAACGTTTCTCTCATACAGGGGCGGACTGGCCATTTTGCATACGCCCGGTGGGTCGCTGGGCCAGTGGGCCACCAAAAAAAAAAATCTGGGTTGCGCGGCCCAATTATTAGTAACGGACGGTAATGGTTGGGATGGGATGCTTTTCAGTAAAAGTGGTGGTATTAAGGACGTGAGTTTGTATGTGCCTCGACGGAGTGGGGCGGTAGAGTATCTGCGCGCCGGTTGTGCTGAATTTTGGTCCCAGTCCGGCCCTGCTCTCATGTCAGTGTGGCACATGTGATAAATCAGGGGTTCAAAACTCAAACAGTGCTCAACATGAAAACAACCTTCAAACGAAAGAATAAAACCTTGTCCAAAACTCAAATGTGACTCAATAAAAGAAAATCTAAGTAACAGAAGTAGTTAACATAATGTCACAATCATCTTTTTCCATTTATATGTTGTCTATTGAAAAATAGCAGATTATATAAGCTCAAAGCGCAGCTTTTGAAAAAAATGGAAACATATCGAAAATGTCTTATCTTCTGGGGGTCCCTGGCACAAAAGCATTTTCAAATGGGGGTCCGCGGCCAAATACAAGCAAAGTCTTTTACTTGAAAAAGTTTGAGAACCACTGCTATAATCAATCAAATCGATTATTAACTGTTGCGCCTTCCTACTCTCCGTCTCCTTTCCCTCGGCCTCACAGCGGACCAGGCGGACCCCTGCAGGTTCCTGGCGTGCACCGAGGTCTCCCAGTGTGTGGTGAACCGCTGGACCAAGGAGGCAGAGTGTCTGTGTGACCCAGGCTACGCGGCGGTGGACGCTGGTCAGCCCTGTCAGAGCATCTGTGTCCTCCAGCCAGACTACTGCAGTGACGGGGGACAGTGTGAGATTGTCCCGGGACACGGAGCCGTGTGCAGGTATGGTGATGATATTAATAATAATAATATATATGGTCTCTGTCCGGCTGGAAACTCTTTTTTTAAATTTGTAAATCAATGCCCTACTTGATTATACTACAGCGTCACGCAAAAGTAGCAGGTCTGCAAGCTCAAAATGCGTCGTGTTTTGAGCTTGTCGATCTGCTACTTAAAAAGCACTTCTGACTAAACCTCCCAACTCCATTGGATCCACAAACTGTCGTTCAAGCCCTCTAACTCCAATTTGTGGAGATAGTCGTTTTGTCCTTAATTGATTAGAATGACGAGGTCGGAAGGAAAAAAATCTCTCCACATTGATGGTCAAAAACCTCCCAATCGCCAAATGAAAAGGAAAAACAGCGCCCTCTACTGTTTTTTACTCTCTCACTTGGCTCTGGGAGAGGGTATATGGTGGACCCGTGCGCAAGGAAACCGGGGTTTTGGTCTGCCTTCAGCTTTTCACTTCCGGTGGTGCGACTATGTTTTCATTCCCACTAACAATATTTCTACACGGAACACTAACACCACTTCTCCCAGAGAACATGGATCGTTTTGGTTATAATCCCACTTGTTTCTACGATGAAAGAGCAAGTTAAAATGTGAATATCTTTCCGTGGTTGTTGTCTGCTCCGAGGACGCTATTGTTAAATGAGTTTCGGTTTTGTTTTTAGTGGGAAGCAGAGCACAGACAGTAAATCCCGCCCACTACATTTCATTGGGTAAAGCGCAGCCTGAAGCCGATAGTGAATCAAGAGCGGGGCGGGGAATGAATGCTATTGGTTGTGTAGGTTGTCAATCAAATCATTCCGCCCCTCCTGGAGCATAGCCTACTTTATCGTCAATTTTAGAATAAATGGGACCATAATTTAGCAAAACGCATATCCTGATGATTGAAAGGAGACTTTAAACTAGCGACTGGAAGCATATAGAATGTATGACAATTTTTATTACGGTAAGAAAATCTAGTCTAAAGTTTGTCAAAAAACCCATTCACTTGCGTTAAAATAAATTCTTTCTGACACCGCAGGTCGGCGCAGGGTAAAACAGTGCCACACTCTGGCCATTCATGAGCTTCCGTGTTGGGCTCATCTTAAATATCCAAGCCTTGGCCCTCGACTTTAACATATACATCAGCTATTTGAAAAAAGCAGATCTACAAGCTCACAACGCGTCGCGATGCGACGTGTTGTGAGATCGTAGATCGGCTATATTCAAATAAGATCTTGCGGGGAAATTATAATAAGCAGATCTGGCAACCCTGCGTGCAGCTTCCTGTCAGATTAGTAGCACAATGAATCCTTTTCTGCCCCAGGACTGCCAGTGGTGGATTCCTCTGTCTGTCATCTTGCGCCGCAAAAGCCAGACTTTAAATTCAACTCTTGAGTGCATGTAAAAAATCACACCCAGTGTGAAGAGAGTGGTGCCTTTGAATTAGTGTAACTGGTTGCATCCTTGTGTTGCAATCAGCTGCAGCTGTTGAGGCCGTGCTCAAACGGACGGACCCACCACACACACGGTCAAGTGTAGGAGTGGCTGGCTCCACTCAAAAAGTTATTCCTTATTATTGTGTAATGTAAGAGCTCTGGGGTGGGGGGGATAACAAAATAAGGAAAGGAAAGTCGTTTTTTTGCTTAGTTTTGTTTTACTCTGTGCCTACTTTTCCATGCATAATTCTGCAGTTGTCATGGCCTCATTCTGTCCCCCTGTGAAGAGATATTGCATTTCAAACCCAATTAGTCTTTTCACACCTCAGACAGCGACACAGAACCTCCTGGAGAAAACAGAGATTAGGACTGTTTTCCTAATCTCTTTTTTTTCCTAATTAGGACACAATACTGCTGCTCCCACAGCAGTATTGTGGTGTTCTAAAAACATGTTTGTTTTTTTTCCATTTCCTGAAAAGTTAATATTTTGGTTTCTGCCCGACAGCAGAGTTATTCATATCCATAATATTTGTTTCCCCTTAAAAACAGACAAATCCTGCACTATCCACACATGCTTCACACATTGATTTTTTTGGGGGACTAAATAGTTACTGTATCGATTTTAGATAAATATCTAAAATCTTCCGTGTATCGTATCGTATTTGATTGATGATTGTAGATCAGTGCTTCTCAAACCTTTTCTGCCAGGAACCCCCAAATTAATATCTATTAATTTGCAGACCCCCAATAGAAAATATTTAGTGCCAGGGACCCCCCCTTACAAGATCTTTGTTGTTAAAATGTTTTTAAAAATATTCAAAATCGTATTTCTTTTCAAGATTTTTTTTTTTTAAATAGCTGACAAATAGCTCTTGTAGATCGAGATTTTAGATTGGCTATTTTCAAATAGCCCCCCTGGACCCCACTTTGAGAACCACTGAAACAGAGACTAGGACGTAACGGGGCTGCTCGTGTCTCTCCCAGTCATTTGATATAAAGTAGGATACCTGTGGACCGAATACTTCAACTCAAAGACGCCTCATAGATTTTATTGACCAATACATGTTGAGAGTCTAGCATGATATTTTATCTGGATAAGAATTCCAACAGGCTCGACACTCTGCTGCAATTGAATTGGAGTCAGTCTATAATGGGACTTCAAAGGAATTTGAGGGAGTTTTCCAATCCAAAATGAAATATGTACCATTTGAAAATTGCTCTCAACATGGAGAGCAAACGACTAACAAAATATGACAATACAAACGATAACACAATTCATAGTCGGGCATTGATAAATGTGGCGTCTAATGTGATATTTGTCAAAACATTTAAATGTTAAATGCAGATTTAGAATCTGTACGTGTTTACCCATCATTTACCTAAAAGTCAAAACTGAAAATAACGTATATACTGTAAGACAGGTTTAGTCTTCCGTTATTTCATATTGGACACTCAACACTGTGTTAAATCTGATCATATAAATCTTTCATACGTGCAGGTCTTTTTTTTGGCAAGAGTCTAATTTTATATATTCTTTTTCTAACTTGTTTGGTTTTTCAGTTGCAATCTATGCTGTTTTCAAACAAGAATTGTAATCAAATGTAACAAAAGTTATTTTGTGCTCACAAATCTCTAGCCAGACCCCTATACCAGAAAGCATCTCATTTGAAAACCTGGTGCCGAAGGTGAGAAAAAGCTCCCATCTGTTTATGTGCTGGTCTGCTGGAGGCGCGAAATTGTGCATTTCCATTTGCGTAGGGTTTGGCACCATTTACCACAAAATACTTTACAGTAAACCATGCCAAGTTGCATGATCATGCTCAGCGCGGCCAAACTGATCCAGTGGGAGGCTTAATGAAGTAGGTATTCAATTATTGGTTTTAGGCCCTGTGGGAAAGCACTCTGAGAGCCTCAAAAGGTCCCTCCAAAACGATTATCTGAATAGTTACTGCCAGACAGTTGAGGAGAGGCAAAAGTACTGTACTGGATGTCTAAATCCACAATTATTCATAGACGACTATAAGGATACGGGTAATTCCTTTTAACAGGTCGTTCATGAAAGTCCTTGCGGTCTTGTTTCCAATGAGAACCTGTGAGCAATTAGGGGTTAAGAGTCTTGCTCAGGGACAAATTTCATTTCATCGACACATATGCTGGCCTGGCCTGGAATCAAACCTGGGGCAACGAGGGCCTCTGGCTCCCTAGGCGGGCTCACTAACCACTCAGCTATGGCCGCCCTTATGTCGGCCTTTAGACACTCAATTTCATGTTATCAATGGTTGATTACAGGCTATTCTGGTAAATATCTCAGGATCTCAGCAGACAAATTATCCATAACCTGTGGTAGTGAGGCAGGAATGTGTTTACCGTTAAGCAGCGGCTAAAATGCTGACCATTTCTATCTACCATCTTTTGAGAAAATAAGAAGTTTCAATACTTCACAACCGTAGCCCAGGCACAGTTTAAAGATTATAATGCATGCTTCTACTTTTTTTTTTACCATTACTCAAGGACATCTAGATACTGGAATATATAGATGAGGTCGTATATAGATGCGGTCGTGACTGGCAGTTGTTAGGACAGAAATGGTGACCGTCACTCTATATCAGATATACAGCAGATAAATAGCAGATAATACAAGCTGATAAAGTTTCAGCTTAGAGTGGGCGGCGTTTGCACCAAAACTTAGATATAATACAGCACAATCTTCACAGACTTGTAGTTGTTGAACAAGCATGCATTGCTATACTTGAAAATAACACGTTTTGGGTGATTTGATCGCATCCCTGCTTAGTTTAACATATTAGGCCTATATGACTGACCGCGTGGCTTGGCAAAACTGGAAAAAAGTGATGAGAGGCACTTTTCAGTTGATTGCTGGACCCTTTTTTATGTGGGTTCTCTCTCTTTCTCTCCTCATCTCATGGATATTGTCTCATCCCCCTTTAAAAAGGTGAGGATCAGCAAAAAAATGACCTCACTTTCCAGCAAACACACAAACACGGACAGATCTGCTATTTCTCATTAACACCAAACCTCTTTCGCCTAATCCTGCCCCCCAGACACGACCAGAAGAACACAGCCAGTAAACAACACACCAGCACACTCCAGCATCACACAGCAAACAGCATGCTTTTGAAGGAAATCCAAAAAGATTAACAGTGTGTGATCAGTCTGGCCCCTTTAATCTCAGCCGGGAACTTTGTAGAGTTGGCCGCTGCATCTGAAAGGGCAACACATGCATTTCAGTGCCAGGTAGTCTCGCAAGCCAGACAACTATTCCACAATCTCTGAATGCTACATACAGTAGAGTCTGCAACTACGCTCCCCACTGAAGCTGCCATTCGTCTGCCATTTCCGTTCTCAAACATATATTTTAAAATATCTTAAAAATGTTTTATGTAAGTGACTCTGCAAAGGCAAAATGGAAGTAGGGTGGAGGTGGGGTATCGGGTGTACTCACTTTTTCAGCGCTTCTGTTGTACAGACTATATGAAGGAAGCATGTGAACATTGGGCGAGCCACAGTCAGGCCAATCTCTGCGAATCCAACATTTCAATACAAAAGCATTTCAGGGCCAGGCCAATCTCTGCTAATCCAACATCTCAATACATAAGCATTTCAGAGCCAGGCCAATCTCTGCTAATCCAACATTTCAAAATAAAAGCATTTCAGTGGTCGGCCAATCTCTGCTAATCCAACATTTCAAAATAAAAGCATTTTAGGGCCAGGCCAACCTCTGCTAATCCAACAATTGACGAATCTCAGTGCCAGGCAAATCTCTGCTAATAAACATTTCACAAAGGGACAGATGAATGTGAATATTGATATGAGACAAGTCTGTATAACTCTTACAGACTCTAACTCTTTGTTAGAGACTGTTTTTGTTAAGCCTGATTTATACTTAGTTGCGTGCTGGTGTCGCGCGCTCAATAAATAGCAGATCTACAAGCTCACAATGCGTCATGTATGTGATGCATTGTGAGCTTGTATATATGCTGTATATCTGCTATTGAGTGACGGTCACCATTTTAATCCTAACTGCCGCCAGTCAAGACCTCGTCTACATTTCAGTATCTAGATGTCCTTGAGCAATGGTAAAAAAAAAGTAGAAGCACGCACAACTATGATCTTTAAACTGTGCCTGGGGAACGGTAGTGAAGTACCAAAACAAACAGAATAGCAGCATTTATAGATCAATAAACCTGTTTATTGAGGGCAAAAACTAAACTAATGCGTTGCCGTTGGCTTATACCTTAAAAGCGGTTGTTTTTTATAGAAGACTATTGATCCGTGAATGCCCTCGAGTATTAGTCAATATCTACTCAACTTCAAAACTCATCGTGATGCGCTGTGAGCGTAAATCGGCTGTTTTCAGCACAGGAATCCATCGTATGACTGAATGTAAATTAG
The DNA here is from genome assembly GCF_963454915.1 of Gymnoscopelus microlampas. NCBI lineage: Eukaryota > Metazoa > Chordata > Actinopteri > Myctophiformes > Myctophidae > Gymnoscopelus > Gymnoscopelus microlampas. Next base: position 10,577,611 of record NC_139953.1, read on the forward strand.
GCATAGCTTGTCGCGGATAAGAGCATCAACATGACTCCCAAGGACAGCATGTCAGCAATCACAAGGGTTTATTTGTCACTACTCACACAGGTACAAGCAGCGCGAATTGCTAGCGTGGCAAGGTCCGCAAAACTGTACTAAAACCAACACAACCATAAGAATAATACTGGATATTTGTATACAGTATACATTAGTCTGATATTAAGCACTTAAACCCCGGCATCCATATTGTGGGGAAAGCTTATCGATTGGCTATTTTCAACAAAAGCTTTCCCCACAAAAACAGAAAAGTTTTGAGAAAACAAAAAATACTGTTCAACCATATGGGGTTTAAGTGGTTAACAGCAGGCGATCCAGACTCGCTCAACGCAGGATAAGTATCAAATCAGTGAACACACGACACACATTTAAAAATGTGTGAATCAATGCTCAGGCTTGTGAAAGTACGGGTAATCTGGGTATGCATCTATGCATGCAGACATAAATGTGTTGAGAGTATGTAGTATGCGTAGGGCTGTCACGATTACAAATTTAAGTTGGCGATTAGCTATCACTCAAATAATTGCGATTAGCGATTTAATTGTGTTTCTGTCGTTGAAAATTAATGGAACATTATGAATAAAAATTACATTTCTTTTAGCTTTCGGAAACAAAAAGTTGCACAGGGAAGATATGACAAATAACACATACTTAATGACTTAAAAATAAACATGAATAGTGGAAATAGCCGATCTAGAAGCTCAAAACGCGTCGCATCGCGGCGCGTTTTGAGCTTATAGATCGGCTATTTCCACTATTTTTGACATTTTTTGAAAATATATGACATTTTTAACATGGAATTGATTATGACGATTATGCAAAAGTAATTGCAATTATATAAAATAATTGCGATTAGATGATTATGTAATGATTGTGACAGGCCTAAGTATGCGTGTACAATATGTGTGGCGTGTGCATGTGGCATGCATCCGTGTCTACAGTACATGTACAACTTTTTTTGTTAAAAGTTAAAGCTCTATACTCTGATCATTGCTGTGGAGTGTTTGTTCAGTAACAGGGGTCCTGACCCCTGTCTCTCCAGCTTTAAAGGAACAGAAATTTGATTTTCGGGCGTTCGTTGCCAATTTCCACCAGCCAGGAAAGATCAGCTTCAATTTTATAGTGTTTGAAATTCGTCTGCTCATTCCTTTGTGTCTTCTCCAATTTCACTTGTTTATCCTGTATGAGTTCTCTCGGGTCAGGATTTCCATCCTGACCTGAAAATGCATTTCTGTTGAAGAGACAGGGAGAGACCCCTGTGACAAGAACAAACAAACTGCATTTAACGCTGAGAGTAGGTGGATATACTTTCTGTTTGAAAGTGTTCTTTTGTACAGAAACTGCTTATTGGCTCTGTGTGGTGTCTCTAATCTTTTTGCTTTGCGGTCTTGGTTTTCTGTTTCAATAGACTTTCAGACTTACTGTATTTGCAATGTTTTGTCTCAAACACATGCTCAATGTTCCTCTTTCATGGAACCAAAGCCATATTACCTTCACCAAGAGAAAATAGTCGTACAGATTCCAGTGTGGATAGTTTCCATTTCAGTGTAGTTTCTCTCCATTTCCATCCTGTTCACATTTCAGTTTTATAGAAGCAAAGAGAGCAGGTGTTTCCTTTCACGTTTTGCCTTGGAGTTCCAGTAATTGTCCTTCTTGTTTCTCTATTCAAGGTACAAAAACGGCTATGTCCTCCCAGGACCAGTCAGTTAGGAGAAGCTTCTTAGGATCGGATGGCGCCAGTGAATATTACACGAGGTGAGAACTTGTGGATATGTAGTCACACTGTAATCAATGGTAAGAATGTGTGTAATTTGTGCTTCATTTTATACTTAGTCGTGTGCTGGTCGAAAATACGTGTCGGAAATGCATTGCTATACGTTGGCGCTTGTAGATCGGCTATTTTTACCATAAACTCTTATTTACCGGTAGAGGAGTTGGCTAAATGTCAGGAGTGTTCGATAGCAGACAGACGATTTGGACTGTGTGAACACAGGATTTATCTCTCCATGATTACTGTGGGCCCACTGCACACTCTGATCCTGTTCTCTCAGTGCTGTTATGCCCCAGATCGACAGTATATTTATTTAGCCTCAGGTCCTTTAGTTCTGAAGAAGAGATTAAGTTGTTTTAAATTCAACATCAGTTGACTTTGTCGGTCATATGGATTTTTTTGTCACTCTAGGTTTGAGTGCATCTTTTGCTTTGAATTCAGGCAATTTAACAGCCTTGTTTGATTTTTAGCACCATTTTTTTATTTTTTATTATTATTGCCAAATCTTACTTTTCCTTCATGTTGTATTAGTTTGCACCTAATTAACAGTCAACTAAACTTCAGCCAATGTGGATTTTTTTTGTCAGGTGAAACCCTTGAATGTCTAAAACGTATTGGTTCAGTATAAAACCCACAGACACACTTAACCCTTTAAGACCTGAGGCGATTCTTAAAAATATTTTCTAAATCCTTTTTTCAAAAGTTTCTTGAAAAAAAACGTTTTTTTTTTCTTCAAGATTTCTCATAGCGCGGCACCGAGTGCCGCGCTATGAGCTTGTAGATCTGCTATTTTTGAATAGCCAAAGAAATCTAAAGTGACACAGATGCGTTAATGGTCTTAATGGGTTAACCACACTTTAATTTAAAAAATAATGGTAAGAAAGTAGTGCGACGAAGTAGCGGGCATTAAAAAAAAGAATGTGCAGATCTATAAGATCATAACGCATCACATCTTGCTACTTTTGCGTGACACTGTAGTACGTACGACGAAGTAGCGGGCATTAATACAAATAAAAAAACAACAAAAAAAACATTAAAAGTTGAAATACAGTGATACAAGGTTTCTGCCCGACAGTCAGGGGATGCTCTGCAGATCAGATTTTGCCCTGTATCTTTTTCGGATCATGCACTGCAACTAATCTCTAACAAATTGTGAACTGAGGTTATTTCCCTGGTTATGTTCCTGGTGTCTGAGAGTTCCCCCGGAGGAGTCTAAAAAGGTGTTTTTTAGCAGCGAATAGATTAAAATGTTCAAAGAGGAAGCTGGATCTCTGGATCTGTGGGACTTGCTTTGAAGTTAGTATGTCTGATACCACATTTACAAAAAGTCACTTCAACCAACTCTGACTTTAAGGTTGGGCAACCTTGGCATCAGAATCAAGTTCTAATCTTTTGGAAAATTATCGATAGATTTTCTTCAGGTCTTCGTTTTTCCTAAAACTACTTTAACTTCAGGTGTCAGATAAAATATGATGTAGGGTCTGCATTAAAGGACCACTTCACGTATTTTCAACCAATCTTTGTACATTTGGTCCTCACTAATGCTTGCTCATTATAATATGGCATAATTTCTGTCTACTCACGCTGGCTCTCATTTATCAAAGTAGTGTAGACAAAATAATGGTCGCACGGCAATTGTCGGCATTTAACATTCTATCGTGACTTTGACGTACGGACCGCTCAGATCTCACGTCAGGTCTGAGGACGTGTAGACTTTGGCTACACCCGTTTGTTCCATCGTAGACCTAAGGAGCAGCATTGTCTGACCGTCTGACAGGCATCTGGACACATGTATCCACTCCAAAATGTATATCTAACACACTAATAAATAATCCCTGTGAAAACATAACTTTTTATAAAGCCATGCATCATGGACATCACGCCTATTTTATTTCCAAGTGACAATGACAATGAGCATTAATGAAGATAAGGTAAGGCTTAAAATGGGTGAAGTGCTCTTTCAAAAAACACTTAAAGCCAAGCACATTTGTAATATCAAAGCAAATCCTAGAACAGTGGTTCTCAAAGAGACCGTTTAACCACTTTAACCCTACATACATCGGCTATTTGAAAATATATATTTGAAAATAAATATATACATATATATAATATTAATTTGGGTGTCCTTGACATTTAACACATTAGCTGCCAAAGACGTATATATACGTCTTTTAATTATCAGCTGTTGTCCGCCAAAGACGTATATATACGTCTTTGGAAAAAAGGAAAAAAAAATTTTTTTTCAAAATTTTTTTTTTTTTTTTTTTTTTTGCATTTTTTTATAATTTCAACCCTTGTCGAATTATGAACAGATTAGGAGCTAAAAATGTTCGAAGATTTGCTGCTCCATTCACTTCAATGTTAAAATTCAAACGGACAAACAATTCACTTTGTTTTTTGGTTTAAAACTACTGCTTTTGAGCTATATTGAAACATCAACCAAACATGTCAACGAGGTCAAAATGACCTCGTTGACATTTGTGAAACCACACCTGAATCTCATCTGTGATTAGAAACCATCTGGGGATCAATCATACTGGAGGAAAAAAATCTGTGGCTACGCGAACAGGTACCAAAATCATGGCAAAACCCTGGCAGGCAACAGCTAAAAATCTGAAAAAACTCTGGCAGGCGGACCCCTGTCCTAGATTTAGAAATGTACGTTTTTTATGGTCGTTTCTTTATCCCTCCAGGAATGAAGTGAACACCAGGGACCTTGTCAAGGCTCGGCCGTCGCTGTCACCAGACAACACAACACAACACAACACATGGAGACAAGACGGCGAGCTGCCAGCTGATTGACTGACGCACAACCAGGAGAATACACTTTAAAATAATAAAGTCTCCAAACCTCTGAACTTCACAGGGGAGGGACTGCTAGCCGTCTCCTTTATGGGGGGGGGGGGGGGGAGGGGGACAAGACATTTTAGACGAAAGAAAAAAAAGAAAACGACAGACATTCTCTGTTTTCATTGTCACAACAACAAAGCAGAAATGACGCTGCACAGATTCGGCAGCATGTGGTTTGCTGCTGTTGTTTATTTTCTACTGTACTTTGCTGATTCAGTTATTTGTTCCCCCTAGAGAACCGGACCGGTTGCTTTGTGTTATTAATGTGCCGCATTTTAGGCTTGACTGCTCCTGCCATTTCGTCAAATAGGCATTTTACTGTACTTTACAAGGAGCTTTGTGGAAAAAGAAATAATAAATCCTGCTTAAACCCTATATAGGCCTATCCGTATTTGACCGGCGTCGGCCAGGGCTAGGACTCCTCTAGTTTTTCCCTAGCCTTGCATTGGCCAGACTGATAACGTGGATTCGAACGTTATTCCACCAGAATAGGGATGCTAGGGTTCAACTAGTTTAAAATAAAATTAAAATTAAAAATTAAAAAAATACGTTACTGCCAGGTTCATTTGCATGAACAAGGAATTGTACTTGGGGTACATTATGAGCAGCTCTTCACAAAACATGTCACTGTGTGGACGTCAAGTTGAATTCACCAAGAAATTCACTAGGAATTGGATTTATTTTTTGAATGCACAGTGACAACTGATTATTATTCTTTTCAGCTTCCACATGTGCTGATCACCAGAGGCTCAGTTAGGTGGAGAATCAGACAGCACTAAGATGAGGAATATTTTTCTCATTTTAATGTGCTTCCCATAACCAGTGGTGGACAGTAATGAAGTACATTTACTTGAGTACTGCACTTTAGTAAATTTGCTCTTGCATATCTTTACTTTAGATTGGCTACAGTACATATTGTACTGTAGCTGATCTACAAGCTCACAATTAGCTATTTTCACTATTATTGATATGTGTTGTACTTTGCAATTTGTCATTTTGAATACTGAAGTATTTTTTAAAAAGCATGGACGTTTGAATACTCGAGTATTTTTTTAAAGCAAGTACTCCAGTACTCCAACTCAAGTACAAATTTGGCAGAGCAACTTTCACAAGTAGTTGAGTAACATTAGTACCCATACTTTGATTCAAGTACTGTGGTTGAGTACTTTGTCCACCTCTGCCCATAACATGACTGACACCCTTTTATACCTGGTAGTAATGTGATCTGTACTTGTTTACAGTGTAGACTGGGGTCCCAGAGGTAAAACATCATATCAAACCGTGGGGTCTTTGAAATAAACATGTTTGAGAACCACTGCTCTACTCCGATTGCATGTATGTGACCCACTGAGACAGGAATGTTGACCCAGATGGTTCCAGGCCCTGAAGTTCTTATGGCCTACTGTATGGAGCAATTAATATGGACATGTTAACGCAATTATGCAACTTACCGTTACTTAACCTATCAAGCGGGGTGGTTGTTAGAGGTCAGTTTGTGTCAAACAGTTCAAGGTGCAGTAAGTGCTTTTTGTTAAAATAAGGGTTAAATAGCTCCATACTCTGATGGCAAACATTGCTATAGTATAACGTTTGTTCGATAACAGCGGTATCACTGTCTCTCCAGCTCTCTGTCTCAGGTCGGGGATACCAATCTCATCCAATCAGGACAGAGAACTCATACAAGATACAGGATAAACGAGTGAAATTGGAAATGATGATACAAAGAATTGAGCTGACACAATTGGAACTGGAACTCTATAAAAGCCGAAGCTGATGAATGGGTACTCTGTCCTGATTGGTTGAAATTGACAACCCACCTGAAAATGGATTTTCTGTTTATTGAAGAGAAGGAGAGATGGGGCAAACCCTGTTACTGAACAAACACTATATAGCAATGATTACTGTCAGAATATAGAGCTTTTTAAACCAAAAAATATCACTTACACCACCTCTCAGTTAATGTTTATTGCTTGCTACTGTTGTAGAAAATCCGCATGGCTACAATTTAGCAGTTTTTCGTAGTGAAATGAATGTTTACATTCACATTTACAATAAATGTTCAGCAGGTTTCATCCTTCTTCGCCCCATGAGACCAATTAAAACCCCAACTGATTTACAATCTAAAGGAATGGGTGTGAATTAAACTGTCAACGTTTCCCTGTCGTTTAGCTCCGCCCTTTATTGGCAGGCGTGAGCCTTTCATCTCAATAACTGTTGTTTCTAATTGAATCTCATTAGGAACAGAGCGCATGAAAGAATTCTGTGGAGTGAAACGTGAAATGCATTTTTATTCATTCGTTAGAGATTCGGGCATTAGAAAAAACGACAGTGAAAAAGGCAGAACTATCCAAGGAATGATTGCAACACGTAGAGATATACAGGTCATTAACGGAGAGTTTCATTTCAAAAGGGCACGCCGTATCCATCACTTTGAAGGAATCTCACAAAAATAGCCACTGGCATTAAAGTCATGCAAAGCATGAAAAGGTTTAAGGTTAAAAGTCATTTCAAAATCTATGCAAAACACGATAGTTATGCTTTTGAGGACAGACGTGTCTGTTTTGTAGATTTGTAGATAGTTTCAGGTGGCAATTAACTCTTCCAAAATGGATATAACAGCATTTTGGAATGAAACTCTGCATATCAAACGCCATACGTTTGTCGTACAATACAATATTTTTTTCCAGGAGAGCCACAGTGCATAGGAGTACCACACTCTGGTGTTCAAGTCATAATTCAATACTTCGGTCTTTTAACTCAGGACTCGCCTCATAACGTGACACAGAAACAGCACGAAGTAGGTAGTAGACCCTCGAGCATTCAGACAACCCAGAGTCACCTTCCCGCTTGTGCAGAGCAGAGCGTTAACCCAATCAATCCGGGAACACATCCGTGTCATTTTAAGATTTCTTTGGCTATTCAAATAGCAGATCTACAAGCTCGTACCGCGAGCTTGTACATCTGCTGTTTTTGAATCGCCAAAGTCTAAAATAATGGTTAAAGTGGTTCAAAATCTAAAATGACAGATGCCTTTCCCGGGTCTTAAAGGGTTAAAGGGAATGGGGAAAAAAGCTTAGAAAAAAACTCAAGACTAAAAACAGCCTTAGGGCCCGTGTTCACGGAAAGCGTTTTTTTTTTTCCCCCGAGCTGCCGGCAACCTTTCTGCCATGCATTTTTATGGTGAAGACGCGCTGGAGAACTCCTCCTTCCCAGCGCTCTCTACGTCCCTGCGTTTTTTTTTGTGTGGAGGAGGAGTGCTCTGGGCTCCTCAAGCGGAAAAAAACCCTTTTGGGAGAGGAGAGCGTCTCATCAAATACATAGGGGGTTGGATGGATCATTTAGCAGAGGCGTTTCGCTCAGGTGCATGTTGTAGCGTTCTGGACATGATGTCGTCTCTGACTGTCGGAAACCACTTATCTCCATAATTTAACTTTTCGTGTTTTTTCGTAAATGAACGCCCTACTTGATCACACTACAAGCGTCGCGCGAAAGCATCAAAAGTAGCAGATCTACAAGCTCGAAACGCGACGCGAAGCGGCGCGTTTCGAGCTTGTAGATCTGCTACTTTTATTTTTTTATCCGGAAAAGTAACAGTTTTGGACTGGAGGTTTCCACCCGCCCGAGACGATGCTCCTCATAAAACGCTTTCTGCTGTGGACACGCCCCCTTACACGAAGGCCGTAAGGGTTAGTCTTAACGCGAGATTGTCTCTATATAATGTGTATGTACACGGCAAAGCACACCTTCCTTTTTTTCCCCCCGTAGCTTAAGTTTGGGTAAAAGTATTGCTTTGATTTAGACAACAATGTCACATACCCAAACCATTTAGGAAGTAGAAAGAGAATTCAAAAAATAAACGCGTACATTCCAGTTGGAATATCACTCTTTGTTAGACTTCTTGTATATAAAATATTCAGCGTTAGTGTTAAGTGAAGGTTGCAGTATTGGAGTGAGTACCCAGTGTTTCTCAACCAGTAGGCCGGGGACCTAAAAGTGGTTCTGAAGATGTCCTGACAGGGCCGCGGACAAACAACAAAGGGGAAATATTATGTAGTTTCATATAGTGTAGTGGTTATAGTGTAGTGGGGTCCTCCAGGGACCCCCAGGGTTCCTTGAGGGGGTTCTTAATGGACCCTTATACATGTCTGTAATTCAGAGAGTATACAAATGGAACCCAACGGACCCTAACGGTTCCGTTTGGTTCCATTTGTATACTCTCAAGAGTTAAGGAGGTCCTTGAAATCAAAAGGTTTGAGAACCACAACATTTACATTGCAGCTGAGGAGTACTGTTGAAGAAGGATGATGGCCTAACCAACCAGACTGTCACACTTAGAAGTCAACTTAATTCATCTCAACACAGTAATATATTTTTGGTCTTAAAATGGTATTTTTCTGTAGACAAGCAAAAAATGAAACTGCCAGTCTTTAAAGAATTCAATTTAAAGTCCCCCTCCAGACAGGTTTTAAAGTATGTAAATATATATACGCTGCTATGAGTTTGTTTGTTTAACTTGTTTTTTTCCACATAAAAGTTAGAAGAAAAAAAGTAAAATCTGAAAAGGGTCTGGAAGCACATCTACCGTTTATATTATCCCTCAATGAGAAATATGAATATGGGATATATGAATATCCAAATATGTAAATAGCAAATGCATTGTGCCCCGCCCATCGCCACTGCTTCTAATCAAGAGGCTAATTTGCATAATGGACAGTGTTTATAGTCTAAGTCAACGGTTCTCAATGTGGGGTTCGGGGACCCCCACGGGTCCTTGAGGGGGTCCATGATTGATAGTTATGTATATAGCAATATATATCAGTATATCAAATGGGGGTCCGTGGCCTAATGCATATCAAACTGGGGGGTGCTTTAAAAGAAAAGGTTTGAGAATCATTGTCCACAAGTCATGCCTCCAAGAGGACTTCACGATAGGAAGAAACACGCTTTTGAGTGGAGGGGGACTTTATAGAAAGTAAAATGAATGTTTTAAGTGGGAATTGGGACTCACCCTCCTGGAAGATTTATGCTTTGTTATAAGAAAATGTGATCTGAAACGGAATGCAAGGTAAAGCAGCTTATTCCAACGGTTTCTTTTATGGAGTGCAATCACTTTCACAGCTCTGCCCTCAAACACGCATTGGTCCAACAGTATGAAATGAACTCCGATGAATGTGGAGCTGTATGTATATCTGGGGAAATGTATGGTTTAACCCATTAAGACCTGAGGCGATTCTTTAAAATGTTTTCTAAATCCTAACAGTTTTTTTTGAGAAAAAAAAAAATATATATCAAGATTTTTCAAAAATAGCAGATCTACAAGCTCATAGCGCGGCACTCGGTGCCGCGCTATGAGCTTGTATATCTGCTATTTTTGAATAGCCAAAGAAATCTAAAGTGACACAGATGCGTTCCAGGTCTTAATGGGTTTTAACAGCTGGTAGTCCATTCTTGTTTTGTTTCTTATGACAATGTCTAATATAGAGATGAGGATCATTTAAAAACATAAACAACATGAGATGAGATGACTGTTTCAAAAAGAATAATGCCTGAAGTAAAAAAGAAAGGCAATTCCTCCCCTTTCTTATTAGCATATTATTATTAAATCACACATACATGAATGACTATAAGAGACAACCAAACAGGAATTTTTCTATGGATCAACGATAACTCAAAAATTACATTCTGTTTGAGAAAAGACAAAAGGTAAAATAAAACGAAAAAAAAAAAGTTAACATTGTCAAATATTTGACTTAATTATATGAGTGCAGTTGTGAAGGAATAATCTGGTGTGAGATCGCTCATGCAGCACTGTCTCGCAAAACGAAACGCAAGACGCGCAAACTTCTTGTGCAAGTATTTGCCCTGAACTACATGAAAGACAATGTAAACAGCACGTTTGAGAGGAATCATTGACTGGATAGAAGGGCTGGGCAATTAACTTGAGATTTATCAAAACCGACACTTTTAGAACCGATAATCAACTTCATCTTGCACACGTAGGTACATCAAATACCCGAGAAGCAGGGTTATTTTTTTTTATATATTCTTTCTTTCTATCGACACAGAAAGATTCTAACAAATGTTCTTATAATCAACTAAATCGATTAGTTTAACCATGTATTACACTTTGTTGTACAATGGTGGTGTACAAAAATAGCTCCAATGTGACACGTTGTGCGCTTGTAGATCTGCTATTTTCACTATTTAAACAAAAACAATCATTCGTTAATCGTAAATCGAGGCAAAAGTTTGAAATAATCGCAATGACGATTTGAAGTCTCAACGCCCAGCCCTACTGAAAAGTAAGACAGAAACAAAAAGTAATCAGATCAGTGGGACCCACTGGGGTAATCAGGAATGCATACATATACATGAATTAATACAATTAAACGGATCGGTGGGACCTCTGGAGACATCTTGGAATGCATAATTATAAACACAAATGAATTAATAATACAATTAAATCATCATCTTTCTTTTGGGAAGCAGCTTTGAAAAAACAAAGTCCTAGTTTTTTAAGCAATCAAACTGTGTTAACTAAGTGTTTTAAGGCCTCGTAGTCAGACTGCAGAAATCTTACGGAAAAGAAGGATATAATTCTTGGTGGGGGGAGAGAAAGACCTGTTAGACGAAATCAATGTGTGATTCTTCTGCATACGGGTTCAATGCCCCCTCGCTCCCCCTCCATCTCCTCCTATGGGGAACGGAAAAAGCCGAGGAAGAACAAACCTGAACAACAACCAAAGATATAATATATAAAAAGACTAAAAGGACAGTGAGGGAAAACGTCGCTGTTTGAGAGTCAGAGCCTCAAGAAGCCCGGTGTGGTAGGTTTTGTCTGAATGGCGGTCTGGTTGTTTTGCTAGGTGGCTGGGTGGGGTGGTCCGTTTAAGTTGTCCACGGCGAGAGAAGCCCGTCATGGTCGCCTTGTGGGGGGGTGGGTGTTAAGTGGTTTGCATCTCACTCGGCAGCAGTGGTTCTCAAAGCAAGAGTCTGGGTTCTAGGGGGTCCCCAGGAAAATGTGTTAATATAGCGTGAACATCATTTTAACCCTGTTAACCTTGTCGGCTATTAAAAAAAAATCTGGAAAATAATTTGACATTTTTTAGTATTTTTGAAACATTTTAACAGCAAATCTTGTATGGGGGTCCCTGGCACAACATTTCTTTTAGAAGGGGGTCCGCGGCCAAATGCACATTAATTTGGGGGGCGGGGGTCCTTGACATGAACATGTTTGAGAACCACTGTGCTATATAGGTAGGTGGGTGGTCCCTTTAGTTGCTCGTATAGCGAGAGAAGCCTTGGTCGGTTGGTGGCCTTGTGGGGGGGGGTTTCTTGCGTTCTCACTTGAACATGCTCTGCAGCATGGCCGTGGCGTAGGTGGGGCGCGCCTGCCGGCTCTCGATGGCACTGCGGAGGTACTGGACGCCGCCGCAGCGCTCCCAGATCTCCTCAAACTGTCTGGGGAGGATCTCGGCCCCGCGCTTCCTGGTCAGGCCTGTCTCCTCCAGGCTCAGCTCGCACATCTCCATGTCATCTTTCCCTGGAGGAGAATGGTAATAAAATAGGTAAATCGATCAGTTTTTGAATAGTCACTTAACCCATTCACTGCCATTCACTAAATGGCCCAAAAAAGCCCACACTGCCAGGATTTTGTGATTTTTCTTACCTTTTCAAGTAGTCACAGAATATTTATCTCTAGTACGATCGATCCCCCTGATGGTTGGTAATCACGGAGGGGTTCACTGTAGAGGTCTTCACGGGTCAAATATAAATACCCGAACCCAAATGGACCCGTGATTTTTTTACCCGGAACCGAATGGACCCCGCCTATGGTCCAATATGAAGGACCGATACCCGAGTGGACCCGCGAAAAAAATACCCGTAACCGAATGGACCCGGGCCATTGTTAGAAATTGAGATCCGGACCCGAACAGCACCGAGAGCTGTCGGGAACTGACCCGTATAGAACCGTGACATACAAGAGCCGAACCCGTACATAACCCGAGCCTCCGAAAAACCCGAACGCAAAATTGTTTGCCAACGTCATTAGTACAAGTTGTCCAGCGTTAAATAAGACTTGTTTCATACTTTCTTACCTATGTATAGCCTCCATGATTATGATGTATAATCCCAGTCAATGCTCATTGGACAGCTATACAAAAATAAATCCACGTTCCATATGTTTGTAATCCTTCTTCATTGCAAACTATAATCCACGTTCATTTCTAATGTTAAACCACATTTAATGTTGTTTAACATTATAATTGGCTTTGGAGTTTCCATTGTGCTTTGAGTATACCGTCAAGTTGATATTAACTCGATTATTTTACCATTTTTAACCATTAACCAAAGCGTTACGTTAATCGACAATATTTGATATAACTGGTGTATATAAATTAGTGAATATGTCCAAGGATTCGTCGGTGACGTCATCGCCGACGAATCCTTGCTAAAGTTGCTATCTTTAAAACAACTTCGAACATGGCGTAGTGTCCGTCGCTACTTCCTTGTTGAATAGTGACATCACTGTGGAATCCTTGGTGTCTTTGTCCTAGCTTTTCAACGTGTGTGTTGATCAGCGTTAATATGCGCTGTAGTCTTTGCTCGTGGTAGTGAAACACTAAACAGGATTATTATCTCATGTCAACATTCAAGTACAACTATCAGAAGATGTAACTCAGGTAAAGTAATGCGCCACTAAAGTTCTAAAGTTTTCCACCCCTGTCCAAATTGTTCCTAATACAGACAGAGCCTTCGGTCAAGGAAGACGATCATCTACAGACATAAATATTTTTTAATCATCCTATCCTTGTTAATATATCGCCATTTAGGTCAATGATATAACATTATGTAGTGATATGATAATATAAATAGCAGCCAGTCATTGACTGCGTCACTGCCAGTCTGTCTTCTGAGCGACCGACCTCCCTCCACTCGGGTATTAATGGAACCGTGCATTTCACAGTCTGAGCCCCGAGAAACCCGCTCGCCGGGTCCACTCAAGTATAAGTGGAACCGTCCATTTCACAGTCGGAGAACCGAGACCCGAGACGGACTGTACCGGCTCCGACCCGGACCCGGAGTCACATCTTGTGAATGGACCCGAGACCCGAGACGGGCTGTACCTGCTCCGACCCGGAGTCACTTCTTGTGAACGGACCCGTGACCAAGCCGGGTACGGGTCGGAACGCGGGTATTTCGGGTTACATGCCTAACCCGAAGACCTCTAGTTCACTGTGCTTCCGTGGAAGAAAAAAATAAGTCGTCGCGATTCCTGTTCGCTTGATATACCCAGATGAAAATAGCATGTTTCGCATAGTAAAACACAGGAGCAGAGATTCAGAATATTTCCCTAATATTTTAACAGGGAAGTGAATGGAGCAGTAAATCTTTGGATCACGTTATCTCCTGGTTCTTTGTGAAAAAGGGGGGAAAAAAATATTATATATATATATATATATTTGTTTTTTTAAGAGACGTCAAAAGACATCATTGGCGCAGTGAATGAGTTAAGCTCCATCTTATACTTCGGCGTCCCACAAAAATTACAGAAAACATCCGATCCACAAGCTCACGGTGCTTCAAATCAGGCTTAAACCTGAACATTTCCACCGCTGCGTGAGCCATAGACACCACAAAACAGACGAGGAGGAAACCCCACACACGGTGTCCATGATCCTGCCCTGCGGGCACTGCAAAGTGCAGAAACTGACAGCTCCTTGGTAGAAACAGACAGACGCTCCAATGTTGGGAAGTTTTGTCCCACAGCGAGAAAGAAACGCCTCAAAACGATTTCCACCCTCCGCTCTGACAGAGTAGACTAAAGATGCAGAAACAGCCTGGAGCCATGCTGTGACCTCCATCCTCCCGCTCAAATCCTGTTTATTATTGCAGAGCAACAGCTGTAATTATGTGAGGTCTAAATGGGACGCGGCCGTAAAAAACAGAAAGCACGGCTGATTAGTTTCACCTGACTCTGTGACCTCTGCGAGTCCGTGCGTGCGTGCACTCACACACACACACACACAGTTAGTATTACTATACATATGAGGACGTGAACATTTTAAGATGGCGATTTTATGAATTCCATTTATACATCCACAGCTGATCTTCAAGCTCACAGTGCTCGCAGTGTGGCGCGCTGTGAGCTTGTAGATCTGCTATTTTTGGCGCGCGGCGCTGGTGTGCACCTAAGTACACTAAATCAGGTAAAACACCAACCACTACCCCCTAAAACCTCACCTCTAAATGCCTAATCTTAAAGTAATACTAGGTAACTTTTTCAACAAAACTAAAGTTAAATTGTATATCTTTTGTGAGTGGCAAATGTTTCACAACACCCACTCCATGAATTTCACCCCCGAAAGCCTTTTCCAAACTATTTTCTATTGAAACGGTGGCTAGGGTAGTCATTCCCGCGAAAATGACGTCATCCGGCCGGGAAATGGAAATGCACCGGTTTCCTGTTTGGCCAGGAACTACCACACCGGTTTCCTGTTTGGCCAGGAACTACCGCGCTAACAAAAAGGAATCTCACGCTGTTTTTAAGAGATTGTAGGATTTGAAGAGAAAAACAACAGCAAAAGAAAACACAGCTCACGGTAACTAAAGCTCCACTGGCAAAGAGAAAAGATCCACAGATAGTATAAAACAATTAAAAGAACGCTTTTTGAAACGCTTCCGTCTTCCGGTGAAAACAAATGGAATTCTGGGTAACGCAGGAATAAACGAACGACCTGCAGTGACGGTAATGACCAGCAGAGGCTGCTAAAAATCGTTATTTGTGGACCTGAATTGTGTTACTTTAACCCCAACCTGAATCCTCGCAATGTCTATACCTCTCAAATTGTACTACACTTATGGGGACATTTGGCGCGCACACGCGCGCGCACACACGCACACACATGCACACACACGCACACGCACACGCACACGCGCGCGCACACACAGCCACTGACCTGCCACCAGCAGAATGGGATGCTTGTCCGGATGCAGCTCCATCTGCCGGGCGATCCAGGGCCCGTCGAAGTGCGCGTACCACCAGCCCTTCTTCTTGCCGGTGGGGTCCTTGTACTGGTCGCCCGGGCGGATGAACGGGATGCGGAAGTAGCGCTGCTGCCGGTTCATGGCCACCTCGTGCTGCCGGGCCGGAATGGGCGGAGCCATGGGGTTCTGTTGGGCTGCATTTACCAAAGACGTCCGTGTTACACAAAAACGCTGCTGACTAAAAGTACTTACACCTAGGGGTCTTCAACAGGGGGGGGTCCGGGGACCCCTAGGGGGCCTTCGGAGTGATAGGATTCTGAGGGGAGTGAGGGAAACGTTGGCCAAAAATAGCCGATCTACAAGCACACAACGCCTCGCGCTGCGTGCTTGTAGATCTGCTATTTTTGGTTTGGTGTAGAGGGAAAAAATATCTAATTTAATCAGCAACACAATTCTATACAATATGTAGTGGGGGGTCCCTGCTTCATCTCTCTCTCAGGGGTCCTTGGGCTGAAAAACGTTGAAGACCCCTGACTTAAACTAATAATGCTTAGTCAATCGGGGTCAGCTCTGTCCGTGGTCCCCTCTTTTTTTCCCCTAAATCTATGTCACTAAATCTCTTCTGCGAAATTGGACGATCTACAAGCTCACAAAGCGACACGTTGTGAGCTTGTAGATCGGCTATTTTCACTGAATGTTTGCCCCCAGAATAGGGATGCTAGGGTTCATGTGGTTCATTTAAAAAGGACAATGCGGAGCACTCGTCTCCGTTAGTTCTCTTACCGGATGCACGGCTCTAAGATCCCATACTTGAATACTTGAAATGATCAATAAAATAAAAAAGAAGTCTTTACTCCTTTTAGGCTCTTATTTAATGAACAAGCAGCAGCAGCAACGTACATGTTAGGCCGGAGCCTTCCTCAGTGTGATAATTACACAGACACCATTAAAGAGCCTAAAAGGACTTCAGTCAGTGCTGGTTCACATGGTTAAGTTCAAAGCTCAGGACTAGGGTTGTTCAATGGGAGTGTTTATAGGGAGGAGTAGTTGTGAGTAGATATTGTAGTTCTAAATTCTAGTCAGTGAGGGCAACAAGCGTACATTTTAAAATGAATATTATTTGCCTTTGGGTTGTGAGAAAACAAAAAAAAAACATAAACTGTATCTGTACAAAACATAAGAGATTGATGCAGGGTTCTCTACGAGACCAGGGACCAGAGAGGAGAGAGTAGGAGGGTGAGGTTCTTTTGGCTTGTCGGATCATTTTATCTGCATAATATGCAGATAAAATGTTGTTGAAGTAAGCTTACAAAACAACCATCCTCATCTCACCTATAGAACTTCACCTCAATATTGGAAAAAATAGCAATACTGTGATTTTGACAGGGAATGTGACAGGGGTTTGCCCTACACTGAAGTGACAGTATCCTAAACAATCTGGTTTATCATTTAATATAATTTCCATAATATTATGTGATCGAGAAGTTGCAATACACAGAGAAAGTGACACAAGTAAAAAATAGCTCATGCCGATGGTAGATTGTTACAACATGAAACAACTTAAATATTGTATTTTTTAACAGTACATACTGTATACTGTAGCAAGACACTTTTCCACCATCACCAAGACCAAGCCTCCTTCACACCACTCACCAAAAGGTACGAGAAAGCAGAGAAATGAACCCCATAGTCATGACCCCATTGCCTCTATAACACTATGCTTGGAGAGAGACAAAGCCCTCTGTTTGGTTTGCTCTTCACGGAGACATTAGTTTGAGAACTAAGAGGCACAGTAGGTGGAACAGAGGAGGCAGGTTTTGAACCCCGGCCAGCAGAGATGTTGATGTTGTTTTGCAGTGGTCATGGAAGTTCAGGCTGCTTGCCAGCAGTGGTGGAAAAAAAGTACTTTACGTAAGTAAAAGTATCAATACTGCAATGAAGACATACTCTGTTACAAGTAAATGTCCGGAATTCAAAATGGACTTAAGTAGTACAAAAGCATTGGTATCAAAATGCACAGTACTTTCTACCTTCTATCTTTTTGGTACTTTAAAGTACCAAAAAGATAGAAGGTAGAAAGTACTCATTGTGCATAATGTCCCATTTCACAAGTTTTCAAATGTATAAAATGTATTAAAATCTTATGAAAATAGCAGATCTACAAGCTCACAATGCATTGCATCGTGACGCATTGTGAGCTTGTAGAGCGGAGTAATTGCAGCGGAGTAAAAGTATAATATTTGCCTCTGAGATGTAGTGGAATAGAAGTAAAAGTAATGACAACTGGAAATACCTCAAAATTGTACTTAAGTACAGTAGTTGAGTAAATGTACTTAGTTACTTTACACCACTGCTTGCCAGGTGCACAGCGCATGCTTCTGCCAGGATTCTACAGATACCTGCTTCGTGGTGCCAGCTACATCATGCTCTAACTGAGCTGCTTCAGCGCGGAACGGATTTGTGGATTTCTAAGGAAAAGCCACGATTCCACACAAATCCTTCCCCCTCACCTCAAAAGAGAAACCAGGAAAAAAACAAAGATGAAATATTCCTACGATATTCCCATGGTAGGAAATGGCCACCAAATGCAAGCCAAATGCTGGTAAGCAATGGACAAAATTCACCAGCTTCTGCCCCCCGGAACACTTTACACACGGGACATTTTGGCAGGAAATCAACTATTATATGAATGTCAGGTTCTCGTATGAACCTTTTTTCCCCGGGTGGGAAACCAGACATTAGGTAGGTTCTGCTCTATATACTACTAATGTGGATAATAGGTACATTAGTGAAAGTAGCTGGTGAATTTTAAGATGAACCGACCTCTGAGACCAGTGAGCAAAAAGGTTTCTTCACTGTCCTCGACAACTTGCAATTACACTGGGCCTCATCATACGCTGTGTATCGAAATGATCTGTCTTTGCGCACAGATTAAGTGCTCACACAAAATGACCATCGGATTCATATGTCAGTGAATCAGAATCTAAATTGACAGGCGCATGCCTACAATTCTCAAATCGGCATAATACCACGGCATCGCACAACGGAAATAGCCTGATCTGCAAGCTCACAAGTCACAATGCATCATGAGTTTGCAGATCGGCTACTGTTCGCTACACAATGCCGGGCAGTGTATAACAGAACTTTAATTGTCTTGGCAGCCGTCGTTTGCAAGTCCTCCTTTAATGGAAAAATAAACTTGGCTCACAAAGCAACCCCAACAGCTGGTGTGATTTGGGTTGAAGCCACCCACCACTGAGGCTGATGGAAATGAACAAAAAAATTAGCTTCCTAAACACACACACACACACACACACACTCACCGCAGTGTTGATTTTGTCGACTAAAACTATGACGAAAAATGTTCGTCAACTACCTCTTTTCACTGACGAAAACTAAATAAAAACTAAGCTTCGATGACTAAAACTATGACTAAATATATTGACAATTTCGTCAACAAATAAAAACTAGACTAAAATGTTAGGGAGGGACGAGTGGAGAAGAGATCCAGTAGAACTAAAAGACAAGTAATTTTATGTTTGGTTGCGCGACGCGTTGTGAGCTTGTAGATCGGCTATTTTCAGCACGCAACCAAGTGTAAAATCAGCCATTATGACGCCATCAAGTCCCGCCAAAATACATTTTAGTCGACTAAATCAACTGTAGATTTAATCGACCAAAATCTTATGGTATTTAAGTCGACTGAAACTAGACACAAACTGAAACATTTCAGATGACTTAGATATGACTAAAACTAAGTGGAATTTTATTCAAAAGACGTTAAAACAAAGACTAAAACAAAATCTAAATTTGCTGTCAAAATCAACACTGACACACACAGCAGCAGAACCCAGTCATCCAAGCAGCCAGCCAGCCAGCTAGCCAGCCTTTCCCATTATGTGTGGGTTAATGAAGGGTTTCAGTGCTGTGGTTAGTAGCATCAACACGGTGCAGTACCAACTTACATGCTTTTCTCACAGGCGGCGCATGACCTGAAAGTAAACACGCCAGGTTACAAGGAAGTGATGCAACACAGAAACAGCAGCCGTTTGGACGCTTTGGACCCGACAGTCATCGTCATACAGACAGTAGGGATGCACCCATATCTCGCCTCTACATCGTTATCGAATAAGTTTACATTTACAATTTTTTTTTAAATATAGATGTATTTCTTTCCCTGGCACAATATAGAATTAATGACAACGAAAACAAAATAAACAAATATCAGTATCGGCTATCGGACAAATTGTTATTTTAAACACCGGTATCGGGACCAGAATTTCCATCTCGCATCCCGAACAGACAGTACGACACTGATAAGAGAGAAATAGAAGTGGCCTAAGATAACTAAACGTTATCGTAGTGGAGCACTGCAAAGGATATTTCATTTAGTTCACTCTGGCTTAACGAGACAATGATTTGTCATTCAATTTCCTGAACAGGTTACTTTGTGCTGTTCAGGAGATGAGGAGCAAATTGCTTCTCATTTACAGAGGAAAACTGTGTGTGGTTACGTTGTATAAACAAACATCGCAAACGTAGTGCCTCATACAGAGTAGCTGCAGTGCAGAAGCTTATGTGACGTATAATTTAAACAAAAGACAAAGCTCCCTACACTATGTGCACAGTAACGTTCAGGAGAATAACATTAGACACAGAGACCAGCAGGTTTAATGCCACTCCAGAGGCAGAGACACACTTTGTTTATGAGTGAGCTACAAAAGGTGAAATTGTTTTTTGTTTTTGTTTTGTTGTCTGGTCTACAAGGATGTACTTTTTCATTTTTTAGATAGAGGGAACAGAGAGATGGACACGGATGGAAAGAGTGCCCTAATAAAAGCATGCACCGAAATTGAAAAGTTTAATTTTTTAGTTTTATTGTCCCATCTCGTTTTTTGGTCGTTGTTGCAAAATATCCGCAATTTATGCTGATTTTTTTTGGGCTGACTGAAGTTATGCTTCAGGAAGGGAACCTTTTTTGTTGCAGATTTTATTTGCCAGGCTTGAGAGAGAAGACAGATTATTTAGTTTAAGACAGAGCAGAAAAGGTACTTTCAACAGTACTTTTGAGGTCTTGCAAACAAACCTATGAGGATTAGAATAGGGCTGAGCAATTACCGAAAATATATTGCAACCCACATTTTAGAACCAATAAGCGACTTAATCTTGCTCATGCAGGTTAATCAAATAATTGAGAAGCTGTTTTCTTTTTACATTTCCGATTCTTTCATATCAACAAATCCACACAAAACAATTCTAATATATCTTTTTTATAATCAGCAAAATCGATTAGGTTAACAACTTGCGAGAATAGCCAATCTACAAGCTCACAGCGTGTCACATTTCGATGCGTTGAGAGTTTGTAGATATGCAATTTCTTGTACAGCCCTGGATTAGGCACTTTGTGTGCATGGCACGAAAGTAAGAGAATGAAATATGAAGTGAAATATGTATGTATAGACAGAAGGAACAGAGAGAGAGAGAGAGAGAGAGACAGATGAAAAGTAGTACTGAGAGCCGGATCACTTTCCAATCATTTGGCTCAAACGGGCCTCAAAATAAAAGCGTGCATGCACACGGTCTCGGGAAGAAGAGCTCTTTGTAGTCATGACAACGCCATGCGTTTGGCTTAACCCATTAAGACCTGGAACTGTGTCATTTTTAGATTTGAGCTAAGAAAGCATTATTTTACACTTTGGGCTATTCAAAAATAGCAGATATACAAGCTCATAGCGCGGCACCGAGTGCCGCGCTACGAGCTTGTAGATCTGCTATTTTTTTTAAATTGTGAAAATGTGTGCACATCTTTGAATATATATATATTTTTAAAGCGAATATTTTTAACTCAAATCGTTGCTTCTGGGGGTCCCTGGAACACAATATTTTGATGGGGGTCCGCGGTCAAATACATATAATTTTGGGGGTCCTTGACATGAAAAAGTTTGAGCACCACTGATACAGAAACATACGTTTTTCAGAAAACTGTTGAGATTTAGGAGACATGTAGAATCGGCTTCAGGTCTCAATGGGTTAAGAGGACGAGGCGATGCTATTGATGAACAGAGATGCTTTGAAGACTCTGAACAGAGAACAATGGATACATAGAGAGAGAGCAGGATCTGACGCAGACATCCTGCTGCGTCACCTGCATGCATTGGGCTGCTGAAGTTAGGGCTGCAGCTATTGGTGAGTTTCTTCGCGAACATTCTATCGACTACTTTTTTGTGTGTTTTTTATACGCATAATAACGAATCGATTAAGCTCTTAAGAGTTATTTTATAAGTTGTTACACAACAATGTCATGCAATATAAATGTTACAGTACGTTCGAGAAACCAGTAAGAACGAAAAAGAAGCGCTTGTTTTCAGGCGCAGGTCGACCGCCGCGGCCTGTCCGGGCGGTGCTTACTGCCGAGAGACGCAAGAACGCTCCCTCCTTCCCACGGACGCGGTCGGGAAAAAAACGTTTCCGTCACGTCCCGGCTCCCCAGTGGCCGGGGTGGGTTTTTCACTCGAGGCCGGACGCGAACGGGCCCCCGAACGGTCGGCTGTTGGCTCAGTCACCGGCTAGCCCGCGGCTCACGTTTGAACTACATTGGATCCATTGGAATACATGTTCTTGTTTACATTTCCTGAAAAGTAACGGTCTTGGACATAGAAGAATTTTCACTACTTTTGCGTGACACTGTATGATGAAGTAAGGTATTCATTTACGGAGAAAAAAAACAAAGCATATAAAGTTGGAATATCCAGATGTGAGGGTTCTGCATATTTCTGTCTATCCAGCGGCACAAATATGTTGTAATAAAACGCCTCAACTCTCCCAACAACAACAACAGGTTGTCGGCAACATCAACCAATTCCTGTGTGTGAGGCGTGCTTCTTCTGCGGGCATCGTTCCACAGCAGCAGCGGTCTACATGCTACGCTGTCAGGTTCTTGTGGAGAATGTTAATTATCGCCGGAGGCTACGAGGCCCGTGGAGATGCTTCCAGAACCTCAGGGAGGAGGCACCACTGACCTATATAAACTGAAGTAATTGAATGAAATAAATAAGAATTTAACATGTTGGCACAATATTGCAGTGTACTGTGACTGTGTGAAACTGTATTAGCCTATTTCTATTGTATACTTGGCAGGGTGCCTGCCAAGTCACGCGCCTAAAATAGCAGCTCTGAAAGCTTGCGACGTGTTGTGAGCTTGTAGATCTGCTATTTTTGATGCACTACTAAGTATAAACGAGGCTTATGAATCTGAGTGGAACTTCTTCTATTCTAGTAGGAGAGAGGAAAAAAGTGAATAAAACCAGATTACACTGACAGAAAGTGGTCTCAAGAAGGTGGACATTTGTGAACAGAGAGACAGACAGACAGACAGACAGACAGACAGACAGACAGACAGACAGACAGACAGACAAGACCTAAAAACAAACGGACAGAAGTAAATGTTACACTCATTTCATGCAGGGCCCTAATAACTGTCATTCAACCCAGTACCCTTTCCTCGTTTTCTTATCTTCCTGTATAGTTCCAGACGTGTGTAGTTTACAACCTCATCATTCAGAGATAATGTGTATGTTTGTGAAAGTTTGACAACTCATCAGACACAAAATAAAGAACAAACAACAACCAACACTGTTAAAGCTACAATCCACACGTTTTATGTCCGCCGTCTCCCTCTTCTGACGGAGAGGTTACTGCAACGATGTCCGAACTACAATCAAGATGGCAGTGCGTCTAGAGTTCAGTCTGGTGAACTTTTTTTTCTGTAGTTGCTTCAAACAACGTTATTTGATACTGTCAACCAGTCAGTGTCCTACCTGTCACCAGGGTCAAAAAAAGACCACCTCCAGCCACTGTAGATGTACTAGTTATTGTATTAACATATTCTACCATACAGATGTACTAATAATGTATTGACATACTCTACCATACAGACTGGTAAAAAAAAGCCCAGAATGTAGCCATAATGTGCTGTAGAACCATTAATATAACATATTGTGTCCAAAGCACAAAGCCTTCCCTTACCATAATCAGTGACAGACTTTGGCGCCCGCTGCTGCTCTGTCTCTGCGTTTCCACGTTTCTTGTTCTTTGACTTCCAGGCGTGGTAGACCTTGAGGCGGCGGTGGAACTCCTCTCTGCACGCCGCCAGGAGCTCAATGTCTGCCACCAAACACACACACACACACACACGTTCACATCAATGACACTCACAGGGCAATGCAGCCGACTACACAAACATTTTCACGTCAAGGACCACCAAATTGATTATGTATTTGGGGTGCAGACCCAAATCGTAAACTATTTTGTACCTGGGACACACATAAGTGTAAGCAAATAGTTTCAAAATTATTCCACAGTTTTTAAGATTTTTCATAATTTCTTTCAAAAATAGACCTACAAGCTCAAAAGATCTATCTCACGCATTGTGAGATTGTAGATCTGCTATTTTTGAATATCCAAAGTACAGTATGAAATAGGGCTGTTGTAGGGTAGTTGTTGAAGTGATTGCAATGCTATATTGACTAATTTTGTTGGCGGCCCCCTGGAACCCCCTCAAGGACCCCTGGGGGTCCTCAGAACCCCTGCTGTACATACAGTACAGTACACACAGATACACCCATACACACACACACACACACACACACACACACACACACACACACACACACACACACACACACACACACACACACACACACACACACACACACACACAAGACACACACGTTCCCTTGCACACACACAGTACATAAGTGTTGGATCAGTATAATGATGTTTCGATATGACTGGCTGATGGCCATGTTGACATTTCACAGAAATGTCAACATCACTACGATGCTTGTTCAATGTACCACTTAACCCCCTGAACCGCAGCGTCTCTGTTCAGGGACATATTTGCCGAGAATAGCACATCCATAGGGGGGAGGGGAGGCGGGCACATACAGTATATTTGTGAAGCAATAGCCTCTATTCACAGCAGCCATATTATGAAGACATTCCCAGGTGTTACCAATGATACTAATGAAGGCTCTGTTCCATTCTGGTCAAACAGAGTCAGGGTGTTGATATTGTGCATGTTGGCTCACTGGAAACACTCTGTTCCACCAGTGGGTCTACAGTTGGGGTCCAGGGACCCTCATGGGCTTCCAAATGGCCACTTAAAGGTGTGTAAACTCTGAGAGTGTACAAATGGAACCAAATGGACCCTACACTCTCAGAGTTATGGGGGGTCGTGGAAACCACTGTGCTAGACTAAATGGAACAGAGCCTTCATTAGTATCATTGGTAACACCTGTGAATGTCTTACAATACGGCTGCTGTGCATAGAGCCTATCGGGAGCGGCGCTAGGTTTGGATCCGCCCCGCTATGCTTTGGAAAGCCTTTGGTTCCTCCAGCCTAATGCCCTATACTTGATCATACTACAGCGTCACACAAGAGCATCAAAAGTAGCAGAACTACACGCGACGCGTTTCGAGCTTGTAGATCTGCTGCTTTTGCTATCTTTTCAATTTGAATCCTGAAAAGTAACAGCTTTGAACATAATGAGGTTTCCACCCGACAGAGACCATAGAGGCTATAGGGTTTAAGTGGTTAAATCCAACCAGATGGATTAAACCCCAGCCTTTGATTGCACTTTAAAATGCTCGTCTCAACTGTGAACCTGGGAGGATAAAACAACACATTTATGAACAACCTCAGAGGATAAAGTGTGCGTGTGGCTGAGTCTAGCCGAATAACAACATCAAAAAATCATTCTTCTCCGATTAGAGTGATATTGGAACCAAAATTATTTCGACTTAATTTAGCCCGGCCCGGAGTGTTGCTTGATTAACCCATTGAAACCGGGAACGCATCCGTGTGACCACTTTATCCATATTTCCGCTTTTCAAAAATCTTGAACATTTGTGCAAATATTTGAATATTAAAGGGATCATTTTTGACTAAAATCTTTGCTTCTGGGGGGTCCCTGGAACAAAATATTTTGAGATGGGGGTCTGCGGCCAAATCATTTTTTTGGGGAAAAAAGTTGACATGAAAAAGGTTTTAAGCACTGCTGATATATAGCAACATACTGTATGTTTTTTTTCAGAAAACTGTTAGACATTTGTACAATCCCCCAGAAGCAAAGATTTGAGTTACAAATGTTCGCTTTAAAAAATAAATATATATATATATATATATTCAAGGATTGCACAAATTCTCACAAATATTTGCTATTTTTGAATAGACACAGATGCGTTCCCGGTATTAATGGATTAAATACTGTGCGGAACGAAGGAGAAATAATTGGCTTGCTAACATTGCCAAAGCCGCTGTGTTGTGATGTTTGTGCTCAGCCTCTACTGTCTGTCAGCGCACATCTGTATTCCAGCCACGCCGCACGCACGCACGCACACACACACACACACACACACACACACACACACACACACACACACACACACACACACACACACACACACACACACACACACACACACACACACACACACACACACACACACACACACACACACACACACACACACACACACACAGGGAGAGAGAGAGAAAGAGACCATATTCGGGGACATGAAATAGCTATAATAATCTTGCACTCACACATTTGTATTACTATACTTCAACACCTCAACATTTCAGAGCGGCAATTTTCATGTCTTTACAATGTTCTGCCATTTTTGGTAGGCACACGCGCTCCATCTCTCTCTCCGTGTCTCTCTCTCTCTCTCTGTGTCTCTCTCTCTAGGAGGCGAGGTGCGGGGTCTGTTAACTCTTTAACTGCCAGAGTATTTACACATCTACCCCCCTTCCCTGCCAGAGAATAACATTGCAAAAATAGGTAAACTGTGAATTTTGTCTCCGTTTATTTTCTAACATTGAAGTGAATGGAGCAGAAAATCTTCGCATTGCGTTATCTCCTGCTTCCTTTGTGCTAAAAAAAAATAATTCAAAAATAATAATAATAATAATTTTTAATTTTTTCAAAAATCTCGTCAATCTCGTCGACAGCTGGCTGAGCCATGCAGAGAAAAACGAGAAATCTCGTCAATGGCAGGTATAGAGTTAATGTGTTCTGTGCGGTTTGCCTGCAGGGCCGGATTCACCATTCATTTCCCCCCCGTCTCTGCTACCGCGGCGCTGACCCCACACGCAAACAGCCTCTGAACTCATTCATAACGCCACTGGCTTGGAAAATAGTCCGTCTTACTATCAAGATGCTGCAATAGAAAAAGATGATAATAATGTGTGATTTCAACTATACTGAGTCACCGTAGGGTATCTTCGGCATCTGCACTTTTATGTTATATAAGTATAAATCCTATGACTTTTAAGACCTTTTCAATACCTCTAAAAAGGGAGAAAAATAGGGTATCACCGTTATTGAGCTTTATTGAATTTACCATTACCCTTAAGACCCAATGTCCCGAAGTTTGAATGATTGCTTTCACGCCGCGTTTCGAGCTTGTGGATCTGCTACTTTAACCCATTAAGACCGGGAACGCATCTGTGTCATTTTAAGATTTCTTTAGGCTATTCAAAAATAGCAGATCTACAAGCTCATAGCGCGGCACCGAGTGCCGCGCTATGAGCTTGTAGATCTGCTATTTTTGAAAAAATCGTGAAAATTCTTTGAATATATATATATATATATAAGCAAAATATATATATATATATATATATATATATATATATATATATATATATATATATATATATATATATATATATATATAAGCAAACATTTGTAACTCAAATCTTTGCTTCTACAAATGTCTTCTAAATCCTTCTATTCCTCTTTTTTGAAAAAAAACGTATGTTGCTATAATATTAGTGGTTCTCAAACTTTTTCATGTCAAGGACCCCCACAATGATGTGTATTTGGCCGTGGACCCCCCTCTGAAAATATTTTGTTCCAGGGAATGAATATATATATATATATATATATATATATGTATATGTATATGTATATGTATATGTATATGTATATGTATATATATATATATATATATATATATATATATACACAAAGATTTGCACACATTTTCACAATAAAAAAAAGAAATGCAGATCTACAAGCTCTTTTTGAATAGCCAAAGAAAGCCAAAAAATGACACAGATGCCTTCCCGGTTTGAATGGGTTAATGGTTTTGTGTGACGCTGTAGTGTGATCGAGTAGGATGGCACTGCTCTGTATACCGTTGTCAAAATGACTCGGCAAAATGCAAGGGGAGGAGCTGGCACGTCTGAATGCTCTTTCTAATGCATTTCTATCGGGCGTAATCCCAGTCATTCATGTCCTGCTGAGATACAATCTCTTTGAAGAGAGACCAGCAGACCGCGGCCAAGAAAGCAGCCTGCCTCGCTGCAACAATCACAGGTGAATCATCGGTTCATGTTTTATTCATAAGGCCCCACACCGAAGCAGCTTCCGTCGTTATCTTTATGGAGATGCCTTAGTCTAGCAGACAAATTAATATCACTGTGTTTCGCACACAACACCATTTTATTGTCTGTACCAAAGTTCTGTACAGAGTTCGGTAAAAAGAATAATACAAAAACATATTATTCTGTTCTGAGCTCCATCTGTGTGGAATGAGCTCCAGAAAACAATTTAAATTGATGATTTTAACTCATTCAGTGCCAAGCTTATTTATTCATGTTAATGGAATTTTGGTTCTGAGTGCCACAGCCAAAATTCATTGTAAAAAAAAAGTGCTTAGGAAGCGAGATACAGCCTTTTTAAGTTATAGGTTAAACAAGGAGTGGATGGAGCAGCAAATCTTCAAATCATCATATCTTGGGTTCTGAACATGTTTTTCCCCCCAAAAAAAAAAAAAAAAAAAACTTTTATTTTGATTATTTATTTTTTTTTTAATTTTTTTTTATGACGGATTTGACGGATTGTGGCGCTCTGGGCGTCAGGCCACGTGACGGATTTGACGGATTGTGGCACTCAATGAGTTAAATGCTATGACAACAGAAATTCCTTCAAGATCAATTAGAGGTCTACGTATCTGATGTAAACGTTAATCGGTCAATGGCCCGGGATTATTCACTTTATTCCTGGCCACGCCCGTCGCCCACAGTGGGTGTGGCCAGTAGGCGCCCACAGTGGGTGTGGCCAGTAGGCGCCCACAGTGGGAGGGAGCCCCATATCAACGGGTTTCCTGTTTACCAGTGCTGCCATGTCTGCTTATAATAAGCGACTTTGGGCTTCTACTGTAGTTGCTTCTTTTGGGCTTGTTTTCATAGACCTGGTTTTGTTTTGTGTGTTAATCAAAATCGGATTAACACACTGATTACCTGCATTACACCTGCAGTCTATTAGGGCGGAAGTGATCAGATATTGAATGAAGCAGCAGAAAAGGGCAACGGCGCCGCCCTGGAGAAGAGCCAAGAATAAGGTAAATATATTTGGCTTAAACCCAGATTGTAGCTAAACGACACATTGTTAACCCATTAAAACGCATCTGTGTCACTTTAAGATTTCACTTTAAGATTTCCTTGGCTATTCAAAAATAGCAGATATACAAGCACCGAGTGCCGCGCTATGAGCTTGTAGATCTGCTATTTTTGAAAAATCTTGATTTTTTTTTTCCAAAAACAGTTAGGATTTAGAAAACATTTTTAAGAATCGCCACACGTATTAATGGGTCAAGGGAGGGAGTTATGGAAAAGACATAACGTTCTTTCTTACCACAGGAGGTATTAATGGCGTCACGCAGCTCTGCATATTTCCACTTGCTGAGTTCGTACTTCTTGGTTCCAGCGGCAGCCTTGGTGGCCTGCACCTGAGGACCTCTGACAGAAACACACCAAGGGCACAGGAATTCAGCACAAAACTCAGCACAACCCTCTACTATCCATTACTATACTTGTGAGGACAAACACAGTCTTTTTTTTATAAAATGCCATTTTCCCCACACTTTCTGCCATTTTTAACCCTAAAGCCAGAGTTTAACCCATTCAATCCAGCAACGCATCTGTGGCATTTTAAGATTTCTTTGGCTATTTAAAAATAGCCAATTCAAAGATTTGCACACATTTTCAATGACTTAAAAAAAAAAAGAAGTTTGATCTACAAGCTCATAGCGCGGCACCCCTCCTCGGTGCCGCGCTATGAGCTTGTATATCTGCTATTTTTGAACAGCCAAATAAATCTTAAAATGACAGAGATGCGTTCCCCCGGTCTTAATTGCGTGCCGGTGTGTCCCCCCCCCCAAAAAAAAATTAGCAAATCTACAAGCTCATCTACAACGTCTTGTGAGCTCGTAGATCCGTCTATATTGGGTGTGCAACAGCATTGCACAACTAAGTATAAATCAAGCCTAAATCTAACATTTTCAAAACCACTGTGTCCCTCACAAGTATAGAAAAACACGCACATGCACGCACGCACGCACGCACATGCACGCACGCACGCACGCACGCACACACACACACACACACACACACACACACACACACACACACACACACACACACACACACACACACACACACACACACACACACACACACACACACACACACACACACACACACACACACACACACACACACACACACGAGACAGTGGGTGGAGAGAGTAAGCACAGGGCACATTTTGGAGAGAGAGAGTATTAGAGGTTAAGGTTACTGTAGGGTAATAGATTACTTGACGTGGGTCAAGTATTGATGGAAGTTTGCAAGTTGTTTTGGACTGCACAGAGCACCAGATGGACGGTGTCCGACAGTTTTCAATCACACAAATTGAACTGACAAAACCTTTTCGGGAACTCGTTTTGCGCTCCGGATCTCTCAAAACTCCACGCACGTGGAGCAAACCGCAAAGAGGTTTGGAGATCGCCTCCGTCGGGTGGAAACCTCATACGTCCAAAACTTACCTTCCAGGATTCAAATTCAAAAGCATCAAAAGTAGCAGATCTAGAAGCTCGAAACGCGTCGCTTCGCGCCGCGTTTCGAGCCGCGTTTCGAGCCGCGTTTCGAGCTTGTAGATCTGCTACCTTTGATGCTTTTGTGTGGACGCTCTAGTACGATCAAGTGCTATTTTTTACGAAAAAAACACAAAGGGTTAAAATATGGAGATAAGAGGTTTCTGCCCGACAGCAACAAAACACTACTTGACCCAGGTCAGCTTGATTCATTGTACGCTCTCTGACAGGCGACAGATTTATACATCCGTATACACCTGTGCAGAAGTGCTTCGTAACAGATGGAGCCATTGTAGAAATGCCACTTTGAACCACATCCACTGCCGGTAACTGTGAATTACTGCCACACCGCAAATTGATAAAAAAAAACTAAAAACTAAAAACAAACTAAAAACAAAGTTCATCTTATCGGAAGGCACAAAGACTTATCGAGGCAATTCAGCTTCACAGGGAATATATGTGTTGCATCATGCGTTTAGAAGTTT
Organism: Gymnoscopelus microlampas; assembly: GCF_963454915.1. Taxonomy (NCBI): domain Eukaryota; kingdom Metazoa; phylum Chordata; class Actinopteri; order Myctophiformes; family Myctophidae; genus Gymnoscopelus; species Gymnoscopelus microlampas. The sequence continues at coordinate 10,608,685 of NC_139953.1, forward strand.
GTTTTTCTATGTTGTAAAGAATGGCCTGTAGCAGCAGCCTCTAGCAGCTGTCATGCAGTGGAGTGGTAGGACAGAATAAAGGCTGTGGACTTCTATGATGGCTATAGCTCTGTATAATACTGTGAATTCATACTGAAGATTATAGAGCCCGACCGATTATTGGGTCCGATGCCAATCTCCATTTTGGAGAGTTCTAGACCACTGAACTGTGAGAGATAAAGTGCAAATCTTGAAATCAATTCGTGAAAACGTATATTTCATAAAACCTTCTCTTTGAGAAAATTTTACTTATGTTACGATATACTGATAAATAAAAAATAAACACTAATAACTAATAAATTAGCCTATGATGACATGCCCAGAATAGGCCATGTCGAAAGTTGTTAAAAATTGGGACACAACGGTTACATAATTGCTGACACCGATGTAAGATATAAAAAGTCAAATAATGGCTATATATATGGGTCAAACCGGTATCGGCCAGGCTAGCGATATAGCGGTCGGGCTCTGCTGAAGATTCACTGCAAACGTTAAAGTTGAGAAGAAAAACAGATTGTTTAAATGTAAAGAGGAAAACAGGCATTTTGGGATTAGCAGCATCTTCGTGGGGAAAGAGGTCAACAAAGGGACCAGAGTGTGGACTGAAATGATATCAAAAACACATGCTGTTTGTAGGGGAGCAGGTCATGCCTCAGATGAGCTCAAGATGCTGAATAACAAATGACAGTTTGACACTCCTCTCGGCTCTTGATGACCCCTCTCTGCCATGCCTTTTGACAAGGTTGCCCTTTTTAGGAAGAATGTGGCGTCGGGGCTGGACCTTTGCTACTCTGCTCGAATCCCAATGGCTGGCACTCGAGTGTCAATGCCTATCAAAGCTGGCCTCGCAACCAGGTTTCCCCAGTGGTTAAAGGAGGTACATCAGGCAGTGGTTCTCACACTTTTTTTACCAGCTTGTGAATCAAGCTGGTCTATATTCAGTCACTGCGCTAGTCGTGATGTTTTTCATAACTTTATCCGCAATGCCTTCCCATACTCTGAAAGGGTGCTAGAGCTCCGGTCACAGAATTCAGTGCAACACTCGCTAATGTACCAACAGCAACTTGCATTAGACAAAGACACACGTTACTCTACAACACCAAGCATTTAAATGAACACCTTCAATACGTTGGTTCACGCAATCTAAAGCGAGGGGAAATAACTAAAGAATAGCGGACAAAAGGGTGCCATTCATGCACTCTTACAGGCACACATAATCCATCATCTAACTGTAAACATATACAAAAATAACGTACAACTTCTGTACTAGGCTTCTAATAAAAAACTGCAGTATTAAATAACACATTCAACTCCTTTGTATACTGGCATGTCGCCTCTGACAGACATCACTCATTCCAACCCGTTCAGAAGGAGACAGGCTGTGGAAAGAATACCAGCTGGTGGCGTAGCAGTATGATTTTTAGCATTGGCAATATACTCATGGGTTAAGACATGTGCCCAAGCACATGCACACACATTAATCAACTGCGTCATTTTCTTATTCAGTTCTGCTCGTATCTATATCCTCTGTATCTGTATTTATGACACCAGGCTGACCAACTCTATGGTGACAGGTAAAATGTCACCTTGTGCAGTGAATTGTATTCTTTTACTGGGTTTTATCAGAGTGTAAAAGACAAGTCACTTTATTGCGTTATTTATCACGCTATTAAGTAATTAATTTTTTAAAATATGTTTTATTGATAGGACAGTAGGCTGACAGGAAATGGGGCCGCGACTCCCGCCGGGAGCGGGAGTCTAACCCGCGACACGCCGCCAGGCTGGATTACCAGCCTAGGTGCCCAGACCGTTACACCAACCGTCCGGGCCACGCTATTAAGTAAGTTAAGTAGCTCATAGTGGCTTACTATTACTATTACTACGTCACTATCAGCCGAGCAATGAGGGTGTCTATTCCTTTTACAATGCACACACCTACCGTCATCATCTCCCTGTATACTTACCACACAACTTAGTTACCCATGCTACTCATACACTGAATGCCTGGTATCCAACCCAGAACCTTACGACTCAAACGTGAGCACTCTACTGACAGAGCTACCTGGGCACTGATTTATAAATGATTAATAATATTATAACATTTGATTAAATTAGATTGTATTACACTCTGATTTGTGAACAACGGGATCTTGAATTAAATCAAATTGTATTATACTCTGATTTGTGAACAACGGGATCTTGAATTAAATCAAATTGTATTATACTCTGATTTGTGAACAACGGGATCTTGAATTAAATCAAATTGTATTATAATCTGATTTGTGAACAACGGGATCTTGAATCACAAAGGTCTTAATTGCGTATCATTATAATTATTCGGGATGACATGCTTCCGTACGTGATTCATTTAATTTGGCTTCGTTTTAAAGACAAAGGAGGGCGATTGCAAAGATACAATGTCCCTTGAACATGCGTCTCTGCACTGGGGAAAACAACAACAACAAAGAATGATCACTACCCACCTAGACAGAAGTTCAGTCATTTCCTTGGCCATTTCCTCCCTAAAAAAGTACCATTGTTGTGGTACAGTATGCCAGAGTTAGTACAGGAGGTATTGCACAGAGTCTCTGAGGATTATACTTTGGTGAATGTACCCTTGCTCCATAGAACAGGGCTTCTACGACTTTTAGAATTTCAAGGACGCCCCCAGTTTGATATCGTCTCTGTCGGGTGGAAACCTCAAAACTATTTGAATCCTTTTCGGGATTCAAATTCAAAAATATCAAAAGTAGCAGATCTACTTTTGATGCTTTTGTGTGACACTGTAGTGTGATCAAGTAGGGTATTAATTTATGAAAAAACACAAAAAGTAAGAATATGGAGATAAGAGGTTTCTTCCCAACAGCAACGATATGCATTAAGCCACGGACCTCCATTTGCAAAAATAAGAAATATAAATTATATATACGTGTGTGTGTGTGTGTGTGTGTGTGACCAGAACACTGAGAACCACCGCCACAAGATGACATCCATTAACCTTAAGTAATGGACTCGGAATGAAAAGAATAGCTACTCTGTGCATGGTAAAAAAAAAAACTAACAAAAACAACCGCAAAAGTTCATGTCATGATGATCTCAAAAAAGTATTGTTAGGATTTGCGGTCGTTTTCTTTTTGTGAGACAGATTATTGCGGAGGAGAGATTTGCTGCCACAGATTAGATTTTAGCTGCTCTCTCTCTCTCTCTCTCTCTCTCTCTCTCTCTCTCTCTCTCTCTCTCTCTCTCTCTCTCTCTCTCTCTCTCTCTCTCTCTCTCTCTCTCTCTCTCTCTCTCTCTCTCTCTCTCTCTCTCTCTCTCTCTCTCTCTCTCTCTCTCATAAAAAATAAATAAAACAAAAGCGCTTTCGAGTCACATTCTCCAGAGCAGTGGTTCTCAAGGTTGGCACACACAATATTTTCAGATCGGGGTCTGCAGAACAAAAACATACGTATTCATTTTGGGGGTCCTTGACATGAAAAAGTTTGAGAGCCACTGAGTTACTCCTCAACCAAGCAGAAGGGGTGTATAGGCAAAGTAGCCATAAGGCATAATAACTCCCACCCAAAAAAAAAAAAAAACCCAAAAAACGAACAGCACATTAAGTCCAATTTGACCAGTTGTGTGTGTGTGTGTGTGTGTGTGTGTGTGTGTGTGTGTGTGTGTGTGTGTGTGTGTGTGTGTGTGTGTGTGTGTGTGTGTGTGTGTGTGACTCATTGTGTGACGCACCGACTTCAAGCATCAAAGAGAGCCGATACGTGGGCTGCTTTGGGCAAAGTGCAGAGGAGTAGGAGAGTGTTTTGGTGCAAAGCTTTGGATGGAGTAGAGCTTTGCAATCAACACGTACACTAGAAATAGTGCCACCAGCTAGTATGCAAACGATCCTGGACAGTAGAATCCTGATACGTAAAGGTTAATCATGGCTATAGTGTTTGTTCAGTCTCCTTGTCTCTCCAGCTCTTTGGTAAACAGAAAATACATTTTACGGTAGGGATCAACCAATTGTATTCGACCAGGAGAGAGAACCCCACAAAGAGCATTTATCAGCTTCAATTTGTATAGTGTCCCAGTTCCAATAGTGTCTGCTCATTCTGTCACTTCTCTGTGGATAGCCTTAAAGCACAGCTCAAGACCTTTTTCTTCACTCTTGCTTTTAGTAGATTTGTAAATCTCTGTGTTGTTATTCATGTCCTCACTGTACATACAAATACAGTTTATTATTATTGTTATTACTTCCAGTTTCACTTGTTTATCCTGTATCACTTGTTCAGGAGCGAGGATACTTGTTTATCCTCGCTCCTGATTGCATACAATTGGTATCGTGACCTGAAAATGTATTTTCTGTTTACTAAATAGCTGGAGGGTGTTACTGAACAAACGCACTACAGCAATGGTTATTGGAATAAAGCTATTTAACACTTATTTGAACAAAAACTAAAAAAAACTAAAAGAAAATCTCTTAAACCCCCTTTAATTTATCCATTTGTAACTCTGAGATTGACAAGAGTTCCCTTAACATTCTTAGTGGTCATTTTGTTTAATAAAGTAAGGGTCCATGTGGTTCCATTTGTACACTCAGAGAGTGTACACATTTGGAACCCCGTCAAGGAACCCTGAGGGCCCCCGGACCCCACGTTGAGAACCACAGACATAAGGCAATGGTGGGCAGTATTGACCGTAACGGCCGGTTTAATACATGTAACCAAACGGACCCGTAATCTCCTGGAGTCACAAATGGATAAATGAACACTGAGGATTTTGCTGTGCTGACATCTCCAAGCATCTGAAATCCGAGCAAATGTGCAAACTCCTTGTTCTGCATCATGCAAGCGTCTCAGATGCTGCGCTAAGGGTGCTTGAGCGTTTTGCTGTTTAAAAGGCGGAAACCTACATGGTCAAGCTCTTCACTTTCTGACTTCCACCAGCTCTGTAAACAGACAATAATTATGGTTAAGAGACGCACAACACTCGAACTCAATACACAAGAGAGCAGGCTGAATCAACAACAGGGAAAACGGTGATTGATTCCCGTAGTTGCTACGTGGAAAAGCTGATTGTCTTTTGTTCCACGTTTACTGATTGAGATTGTTGTGTCCGTCAAAGGCCATCAATCAGACAGGGGCCTGCCAAGGAATCGGACAGTTCGGACGAGTCGATATAGACTGTTCCCGCTTTGCACGGTGTGAATCGAACACCCTCCGTGTCCCAGGAATCAAGCGTTAAAGGCAGAGAGAAGAGAGCGTGGCGACAGTCTTTCCAAGAATTGATTGAACACTTTTCAAAGTGTCTAATTGGTACAATAAGAAAAAGAATCGCTGCATAAGCCAAAGTGGAAAAATGTATACACTGAAAATAGCACCAAAAAAAGACTAGATAGGATTTTGATCATTACTATTGTAATCACTATTTTTTTGTCAAAATCATGAAAATGGAATTAATTTCCTATGCTACAGTGAGCTAGTCAAAGCACAGTGATTGTTATAGTGAGATCTGTGTAAGTTCTGTGTGATTGTTAGAGATAGAGGGCAGTGTTGAGCTGGCGGGGGGGTTGCTACGGCATGCGGTGGCGGTCGGTTAAGGTTGGAAGGGGGTCAAGGGCGGGTCGAGGATGGGATTATAAAAAAAACAAAAAGGTGAAAAGGTTAAGTCACTGGGTCTTACGCTGCTCTCTCAGGAGACGATGGTACACCCGAGGTGCCGTTGCTGAGAGAAGAGAAGAAGAGGAAGAAAGAAGAGAGAGAGAGAGAGAGAGAGAGAGAGAGAGAGAAAGAAGTGGATATTGTGGTTATACTGTTTGTTTGTTTGTCGCTTGTATTGTTGCTTGGGGAAGGTGGAGTTTGGAGTTCTCTGTAAAATACTAGAAGAAAGCCTCAAAGAGGATTGCTTTTTCTCATCTCCGGTTTGGAGGAAAATTCCTCCGAGGTCGAACTCGAAAGCCTGGAACTTTTGCGTCTTGTAAACATGAACACCCCCCCCCCCCCCCCGCCCCCCTTTGTTGCCTTTTATTGTAGTAATAATGTTTTGTACGTTTCATCATTCATGGTCAGTGTGGATTGCATTGTCAAGTCACAGAATAACCTTGGTTGTTGCTTATTTACCGTGGTTGTGAGAATTGTACTAATAACACAGATTGTAAGAATGCTGGACCCCGTCCCTTTGGATCTCTGTATATGTTATGTATATGTTACAGTATTATTGGAAAACCAGTCAAGATTGAAAAAGGAGTGCTTGTTTTCTTTGAGTTCACCACCCCGGGGGTTGGGGGTTGGGGGAGAGTAACTAAGTACATTTACTTTTCCAATGTCCAATACTTTTACTTCTACTACACTACATCTCAGAGGAAAAATATTGTACTTAAATTATTACATTATAAAACATACATACTCACTTCAGCACTATTTTATACCTAGGCCATTTGAAAGTAGCAGATCTACAAGCTCACAACGCGTCGCATCGCGACGCGTTGTGAGCTTGTAGATCTGCTATTTTCAAACATTTTAGTACTTTTACTTTTGGCACTTCAAGTACATTTTGATGCCAATACATATGTACTTTTACTCAAGTACATTTTGAATTCCGGACTTTCACTTGTAACAGAGTATTTCTACATTGCATATATACTTTTACTTAAGCAAAACATCCGAGTACTTTGTCCACCACTGCTCGTGGCTCAAGCACCTCCGTCGAGTGAAAACGCGTGCGACCTTTTTCAATCAAATCAGACTAGTTTTCCCCAATCATACAGTAGCATACACACACACACACACACACACTAAGGGCTCAGGCTCTATACCTGCGCAGGCCCGCGTCGTTCAGCGTGTCGTCCGGGATGAGCTCCGACTCGCTCTGTGCGATCCTCATGGCCAGCTCCCTGTCCCTCCTCTCCTGCTCCAGCACCGTCTGCCGCGAGGCCTCCTCCTCGCGCTCCGCCTCCAGCTGCTGCTCCATCTCCAGCTGCACACACACACACACACACGCACACACACACACACACACACAAACTTTTTTATTTCTTTAACACATTGGGTGCCAGGTTTTTTTTAAAACAGAGTACACTGAGTGCCAGGATTTTTAACCATTTTTTAGGAGCCGAGATACAGGCTTTTGAAGTCATAAGTTAACCAGAAAGTGGTTTGGAGTCAAAATCTTCGGAAAATGATATCTCCTGGTGCTTAGAAAAAAAAAAAAAAAAAGATTGAAAAAAAAAAATGTAAAAAAAAAAAAAAAAAAAACATTTTTTTTTTTCCAAAAAACGTATATATACGGTTTTGGCACCCAATGTGTTAATTGAGTCCGCGTCAGCGTTGATTTTGTCGACTAGAACTATGACGAAAAATGTTCCGTCGACTACCTTTTTTTATACAAATAAAAACTAAATAAAAACTTCGATGACTAAAACTAAGACTAAATATATTGACAATTTCGTCAACAAATAAAAACTAAATGAAAATGTTAAAAAAAATGACTAGTGGAGAAGAGATCCAGTAGAACTAAAGGACAAGTTGGTTGCGCTCGGGTGTTGCGCTCTGAAAATAGCAGATCTACAAGCTCACAACGCGTCGCGCTGCGACGCGTTGTGAGCTTGTAGATCTGCTATTTTCAGCTTGCAACCAAGTGTAAAATCAGCCGTTACGACGGCATCAAGGCACCGCCAATTGGCGGCAAAATACATTTTAGTCGACTGAATCAACTGTAGATTTAGTCGACTATAATCTTATGATATTTAGTCAACTAAAACTGGACTAACAGTAAAACATTTCAGACGACTGAAATGTGACTAAAACTAAAATGGAATTTAGTTCAAAAGACTATGACTAAAACTGAATCAAAATCAACACTAGTCCACATTTATAAAATGCATTTCAAGGGCCCAAATATTTTCTAGTTGCTTCTGATGTTCTACGTCTGTTTTGCCATGCCTGGCTATGTACAGACCTTTGTAAACGTTACAACCCCCCCCCCCCCCCCCCCACACACACACACACACGGCAGTAAGATCGATACACAAGCACGCACATACACACGTTTCAATTGTTAAACGTGACAATACACAATGCAAAGTCACATACTGTAATTTCGTTGGCACACAACAGGTGACCGCACACAGATCAATCGCCGTTGTGCACAAACACACTACAGCAATGATACGTCAATTGCCATCGATCTGAATGGAGGCGGGAACGCGCACGCACACCGCCACCGTACTCGCTCGTGCGTGCACACAGCAGGCAGTAATCTGTACTCAAGTGATACAGTAGTTCTCAACCAGTGGTCCCTGAAGGGGGTTCCAGGTGGTTCCCAGCTAAATGACGGTAACCAAATGGACCCTTATTAGGTAGGTCTTTAACTGTTGAGATGTACGGGTCCATTTGGTTTCATTTTACTCTCTCAAGAGTCAAAGTATTGTTAAACATCTGCATTACTTAATCAAATAATCTTTATTTTGATCAACCTTTGCCTGTCATCTCTCCTAATACCACGACAATACAGCATGGAATTGAGGACAAAATCATATCCAACGATAACAAAATACTCTGTCTTGGAGTCTGAGAGGCTAAATCTCATCAAATGGTGGTTCAGTGGCTCAAATGCTGGATAAATAATAGACCTTGATATGAAAAGGGTTGAAAACCACTGTCTTAGAGGACTGACAGAGAGGATGGTGGGAGCCGGATTCAGCCCCCATGATTGATGTGCCCGCACAGTCCTAACGACTTCAAACTGTAAGACACTCTGGCCAGCTATAAGGTTGCAAAGTTGGAAGTTGGAAGGAAAAGCATCTCTGTCATTTTAGATTTCTTTGGCTATTCAAAAATAGCATATATACAAGCTCATATCGCATGTGAGTATTCTTGACTGAGAGGGCACATTTATTTCTATGGCACATTTCCTACACAAACGCAATTCAACCTGCTTTGCATGAAATGGCATTCAATAAGAAATAAATAATGATATAACAATGTAGAATCAAATACTAAAATAGAGAGATACAATCGAATACAAATAATGAAGGTCAAAGCGCAATTTCATGTGGCTTGAAAAGTTAGTGAAAAGCAGTGGAGAACAAAGTTTTTTTTAGTCGACATATTTGGGCCAAGTCTGAGATCTTCTGGAGGTTTGTGCCAAATAATGGGTAACATACTAATAGAACGCTGCCTCAGAAGAGTTTTGTTTTATCATGTGAGAACAGCTTGCCAGGAAGAGTTCAATGTCTGGCCTCAGAGTTCATTATAAGTCAGGGACACATTTTATAAAGCATACAAATGCCTATTCTAATATTAAAAAACATTGAAGACACAGTGGGGTATTGGAACACTGAAGAGATCTTAGAAAAAAAGCACAGCATGTGTTCAGGTTCTTTGTTATAACTTTAGCAGCCCCACACAGTACAGATTGAGCTGTGGTCCAAGAGGAGAAGCTTCAGAGAAGTTGATTTATCAAACAGTTGCTTTGACTATGCTTTTACACAATTATTCAAGGATCAACGGAACGCTGTCTTCTCCTTGCCATACTGGTGATTGATTGATCAAAAATGTATTATCAGAAGTTTATGAAATTTAGTAGAACCGTTTGCAACACCAGAGACAAGAAACAAACAACTTTACAATCGCAAGACAATGAGGCCCTTCGGCGGTCTGGGATATACAGCTTCATATTTAATTTTAGGACTGAGTGGTGCAAAGCCTCTTATTAAATGTCTGTTGCTGTATTATTGAACCCTGTAGCCCCTGTTTTGATGGTAACAACGCAACAATTCACTGATGTGGAAAATTAAGTCTGGTTCTGCAAGTTCCAGTACAAATGATTCAAATGAAAAAAGGTCGAAATTAAACATATCAGTAAGTGTACGTGTGCTCCCGGGTGAAACGCTGTGGAAAAACTCATTCCAGACTAGTGTCTGTAATAATCGGAGGACAAAACAGACAAAGACCAAAACAGAGTTTGGGAACTTGTGCATCAATATATACTCACTATAAGACTAAACAAACAACAAAAAAACGGTTACCCTCTCAACCCCGCGAGTTCAGGACCCCATAAACAAAAGGCTGCAGTGAGAATCCTAAATATTTACACCTGAAGGGCAGAACTGCACGGAAGGCAAATTGGATTCAGTTAAAGTTAAAGGGCCTTTGTGAGACACTGCTACGGATTCCAGGCCCTTGGCCAGGAACAGTGATTCGAGGGGACAATCTCATTAAAGGGCCATGGAACCCTAGGCTGATACTGTAGATTGTTTTCCCGTAAAGGTTCAAAACTGCAGAAGGTTAAAAACACAGCAGCCTCGTAAACAATGCAGCTGCGGCTAATAAAATGAATAATGTTTGTGTTGAGATCTGTGCCCAGAGCCATGGTTGTGCAAGCACAGATAACCACAGTGCCACTGTGCATTGTGTGCAAGCATTGGCAATGCTAGATTGGCAATGCTTGCACACAATGCACAGTGGCACACCTACATCTAGTTGTATCGGCTGCAGTTGTGTTGCTTACATCATGGTGTACTATAAGGCCAGCCTTATGCTACCCGCCATCTTTTTACCCTTTGATTGATTGATTTTTTTTTTTTTAATGGACACAGATCTTGCGCACAAATTAACGGTTGTATACAAAAGTCAAAAGGGTGTGTGTGTGTGTGTGTGTGTGTGTGTGTGTGTGTGTGTGCGCGCGTGTGCGTGTGTGTATAACCATCACTTCTCTCTCCAACAGGAGAGGTGTGGAAATGTATCGATACTAAAGGCCAGTCCACACCAATGCAACTCCTTGCAACATGCAACGACTTGCAACCATTATCCCCAATGGCAGTTGCAAGGAGTTGCATTGGTGCGAAGCGGTGTTTCTCAAATAGGGGTCCTAGCACGACCTAGAGCATTGGTTCTCAAACTTTTTTGTGCAAAGAACCCCAAAATTGATATGTATTTGGCTGTGGACCCCCATCTGATGTCTTGTGCCAGAGACCCCTTAGAAGAGAAGCTTTGTGTAAAAAAAAAAAAGCTACATTGTTCAACATTTTTCAAAAATGTAAAAAAAAATGGCAGATGTACAAGCTCGCAGCACAGCTAAGGGGTAAACATGATTGTGATGCTGTATTAACTCAGTTTGATGGGGACCCCCCTCAAGGACCCCACTTTGAGAACCACTGGTACTCCTGGGGGCTGAAACTATGAAACATTAACACTTTCCATGCCAGAGGTTAATCTCATAATGTACTTAACAGTGCCAGCGTTTTATTGTTGTTTTTTTGTTTTTTTCATGTCGCCATAGACCTCGTTAAAATCCTTAAGATTGAGCTCTAAATTGTTTGTAAACATCGCGGAGATCTGCCTGCTTCGACCCGTGAAAACCACGTGCAAAACGGAGCCGCCATGTTGTGTAGTTAGAACGGTTTATGTTAAACAGTGATCAGCGAGGAGAAAAACTACAAAGAGAAAATGGCGTTTCAGTTTCGTCATTAGAACGGAGGCCGACGGGATCGGCAAAACCGGATCCCGGATAATTCCGTTTCCGGTGGTGTTACACTGAAATGTGCCGTATCGAAAATTGAAAAAAGTGCAATGTGAACTTTTTTTCGAAAAAAAGGAAAAAACACCACTTCGCGTAGGTCTACGCGACTGGCACGTGGCGGCTTTAAATAGGTTCGCGTAGGTCTACGCGACTGGCAGTCAATGTGTTAAGACTAATAAGAAAAACGTTTTTGTCTGGTTATGAATAATTGATATAATATAGCTCACGTTTATGAAATCGTTTAAATCAACACGTTTGATAAATCTTTTATATGCTACATACATATTTTCAATACAATTTTGCCATAAGCCACCGCCCATTAAATAAACAATTGCATAATTTTGGGAGACTAACTGAGTGAGTTTTGAAAATGTATTACAGCCAAACAAAACAAAAAAATATAAGTGAACTAAAAACAAACAAACAAACAAACAACCAAACAAACAAACAAACAGAAAATAAGCTAGGCCATAAACACCACTTTGTCAGTATCAGGAAGAATGTGTTGCGCTGTGACGGACGGTGCTACTCAGCTGAAAAGATATGGTAGCGGGGGGGGGACACTAGTAAAGAAAGAAAGTTTTAGAAGCGCTGGTGCGGAGAGAGCGCAGTGGAGGGAGACATACAGTAAGAGGTGTTGACAGAGAGCTTCCTGTCGCAGAAAGTAGAGAGAAGTAAAAACAGAGGGAAGTGGAGCGTTTAACAGCAGGCACACGGATCAGCCTCACATTTTATCCTGCCTGGCAAAGTTTCGTGACCAAGACAGTGATCACAGTGACAAACTGGAGTGGAAGAGCTGCCATTTAATGTTTGCTGAACGGTGTCTGTGGTCGCGAGAGCGCAGCGGCTGTTTCTCAAAGGCTCATGCGTGTTTGTGCACAACCAGGATTGGATTTGTCAAGGGGGAATGGAGCAGGGGTGGCTAATAACACCCCCAAACCCCCCCTCCCCTCCCACACACACACACACACACACACACACACACACACACACTTTTACTGCCAGTGGAGATATGTTTTATCCCCCTTTATTTAACCCTTTAAGAGCTGAGGCAATTCTTAAAAAAAAACATTTTTTTGAAAAAAAATCTAAAACATTTTTTTTTTTTTAAATAGCCAAAGAAATCTAAAGTGACACAGATGCGTTCCAGGTCTTAAAGGGTTATAGTTTGATATTACTGCCTGTATAAGGTCATACCGTGACACTGCTTTATTATGAGGTCATAATTTGACATTACTGCAACACTAGTCCAAATCTACCATCCCGTCTGGGCTGTGGAACCACAACTTAATGGTATTTGTTTTGAGGGGGCACTTTTCGGCTTCATTTTGACACAGAGAGAGAGAGACAGGACAGGTGGACATTGATCACGGTAAGCAAACGGTCCGTCCTACTGGGAGTCGAACCGCGGCCACGCTAAAGAAGGCCTTTTTGCGCCCATGTTGTATGAGCCCTAACCATTCGTCTACGCCAGGGGTCCTTGGGGGGTTCCGGAGGGTCCCCAGATAAATGATGGATAGTTAAGAACCAAACGGACCCTTATGTGGCTTTAACTCTGAGTGCGTAAAAATGGAACCCTTACAGGTCCATTTGGTTCAATTTTTACCATGTAAGGGCCAAGGGGCCTATATATATATATATATATATATATATGAGCTATTTTCAAAAAATCTTCAAAAAAAGGCACAACATCTTTTCAGATGGGGGGGGGGGCTGAGGCCAAATACACATTCATTTAGGGGTCCTTGACGTGAAAAAGTTTGAGAACCACTGGTCTATTCTATTGGGTCAGCCAGGGTTTTGTTCAATAATAGCAGGATCATGGGGTCACAGTCGTTGAGCACAAACCTGAATCCTCCTCTCCTCCTCTTCTCTCTTCTTCCTCTCCTCCTCGTCCTGCTTCCTCTTCACTTCCATCTCCGCTTTCCTGGGGTGGGGGGTGGGGTGGGAGGGGGGGAGAGAAAAACATTAGGTCTGCAATTATCCACTATTTTCTTAGCGATTATTTATCGATTGATCGAATAACGGAGAAGCACAGGTTTAAAACAATAATATATCTTTAATATACAGGAATCGATGAACCACTTCAGCCCTATTTTACACTTTGTTGCAGACGGTGTCACGCAAAAACAGCAAAAAAGTAATACCGACAGTCGACCTACAAGCTCACTAAGGGTCGCATCGTTCGTGACGCATTGTTAAGCTTGTAGATCTGCCATTTTGAATCTACGCCTATACCCAAAATAGGGATTGATTATTAATCAATTATCGATTATTATTATGGCTTTTTTAATATCGATTAAATGGATTAGTTGGATTAACACATTGAGTGCCAGGGTTTTTTCAAAACAGGGTACCTCCAGTGCCTGGATTTTTAACCATTTTTGAACCTTTTTCAAGTAGTCACAAAACATTTTCAGTGATCACCGTCCTCACGGTGATACCCTCATTACACACATAGAGGTCTCGTACAATCCGGGGAAAAAGATTAAAAACATTCGGTAATCCGTTCCATAGTTGCAGCCAGTTGAAAATAGTCGAAAATACATTGTAAAAACAAAAAGTACACAGGAGCCGAGATACAGGCTTTTGAAGTCATAAGTTAACCAGGAAGTGGATTGGAGTCTAAATCTTCGTAAAATCATATCTCCTGGTGCTGTGAAGAAAAAAAAAATGATTTTTTTTTTTTTCTTTTCATATTTTTGGCCAAAAACGGCCATAACCGTTTTTGGCACACCTCGTTTGGATTATGAAAAACGGTCCGGACAGTTTTTGGCACTCAATGTGTTAACTGTTGCACCCCTGAAATGGATTGAGACGATGACAGCGAGGGAGAGTCGAAGGGAGAAGAGGGGAGAGGCGAGGGAGACACACAGAGGCGAGAGAGTTGGAGACAGAAAGACACAAAGACAGGGAGGGAGAGAACGAGATAGACCAGTGAGGGGAAGAGAGAGAGAGAGATGAGGAGACGGATTGACGTGGAGTGACAGAGAGAACATTGGGGCGCAGTCAGCATCTGTAGTCAGGATGTGTCTGATCAATACGGAACAAGCCGATAAGGAGCTCCTCGGTAGCTCGTTTTCAAAACGTCTCGCAACGCTCTCAACAGGGCTCCGCTCACTCGAGGTCATCGGCGCGTTAACGACTTACGCCTAACAAGAGGTTTACACCTGCACAGGTGTGACTCAACAGAGCAGTGTCCTGCTGGCACTTCTAAATGAGTTAAACAGAGGTACTTTCATATCATTTAACCCTTTAAGACCTGAGGAAATTCTTTAAAAGAAGCAGTTTTTTGAAAAAAAATCTAAAACGTTTTTTCATGCCGCGGACCCCCATTTGAAAATGTTTCGTGCCAGGGACCCCCCAGAAGCAAAGACATAAGTTAATTTTCGCTTTAAAAAATATAAATGATCAAAGATATGCACAGTTTTTCAAGGTTTTTCAAAAATAGCAGATCTACAAGCTCATAGCGCGGCACTCGGTGCCGCGCTATGAGCTTGTATATCTGCTATTTTTGAATAGCCAAAGACATCCAAAGTGACACAGATGCGTTCCAGGTCTTAATGGGTTAATGAAATCTGTTTTCATTTCGCGGATGATGAAGGTGAAAAAAAAGAATCAAATGATGAAAGAAAACGATCATATTGTATACGTGGATTATTGTTCTGAACCTTGTTGTAGTGGTATAGTGTAATCTCACCGAAATCTCCTCTCTCTCTCTCCTGCCTATTTTATCTACCTCCCAGGCTATCTGGAGGCATAATGGACTGTCCGTTGCCCTCGCATAGCCCTTACGGATGGAACTGTAACCACTTAGGCCCTATATACTTCATCGTACGACAAATACCGAAAATAGCCGATGTACAAGCTCACTAAGTGTCACATTGCGGCGTGTTGTGCGCTTGTAGATCAGCTACTTTAGCAAAAAAAAAGGTGAATGAGGGAAGAGTACGGAGAAATGAGTATCAGTATTTCAAGTGACAGAGTGGCCTTATTATTCCTAATAATGGCATAATCTTTACTTGTCTGGTGCTGGGAAATCACTTTTGCATAATAATTTAGGACTCATAAAAGCGAATACGCCTTTATAAAGTCTGTAAGCCTTATAAAAGACCAAGTGCAGCCGGTCTATCTCCTTATAAAACTCAATTACTGCATCAAGGTTGTTAAATGCAGTGTTCAAATAAAAGCCATCCAATAGTTTCCACGGTGATGACCTTCAGCCACTGGGCTAGCTCCATAGATGAATATCGTCTCTGTCGGGTGGAAACCTCATGTGTCCAAAACTGTTCATTTTCTGGATTCAAATAAACAAATAGCAAAAGTAGCAGATCTACAAGCTCAAAACGCATCGCTTCGCGCCGCGGAGATAATTGTAGATAAGAGGTTTCTACCCGACAGCAACAATTAGTAGAGTTCATAGTGTGTGCGTGTGTGTGTGTGTGTGTGTGTGTGTGTGTGTGTGTGTGTGTGTGTGTGTGTGTGTGTGTGTGTGTGTGTGTGTGTGTGTGGGTGTGTGTGTGAGTGTGTGTGTGTGTGTGTACACAAGTATGTTCCTGACATACAGTACATCTGGGGAATTTTAACCAGTTCATTTAGGTCGGCATGTGAAATTATTGACAAAATGAGTGTCACACACGGAGGAACTATTTCTCTGTGGTTTCTCATCAGCATCGCGTGCGACATGACATGCAACTTGCAAAAAATATCAAATAGCCTAATTACTCACGCAACAATAATAATAATTTAATTGCTGGTATTGCAGAAAAGTTGTCAACATTGTTACTGTAGCTACTACTTGATAACACTATTGTATTGAGACACAGCCAGTAGCTTCACTTGAGGGGATCAGAGTTTTTTAGGGGGGAGTACGTTTAATGTAAGAGGAAAACGTCACGGCAAAGCAACAATGTTTTGATTCTAGAGTTACTACGATCCACCTAGTGGAGATATAGCATAAGCATCAACAACACGCAACCAGACAAAGAAAACAACTACATTTTATAACTCAGTGATTCCCAATAGGCTCTATTCACAGCAGCCATATTATGAAGACATTCACAGGTGTTACCAATGATAGTAATGAAGGCTCTATTCCATTTAGTCTAGCACAGTGGTTTCCACGACCCCCATAACTCTGAGAGTGTACAAATGGAACCAAATGGACCCTTACGGGTCCATTTGGTTCCATTTGTACACTCTCAGAGTTACACACCTGTAAGGGGCCATTTGGAAGCCCATGAGGGTCCCTGGACCCCAACTGTAGACCCACTGGTGTTTCCAGTGGGCCAACATGCACAATATTAGCACCCTGACTCTGTTTGAACAGAATGGAACAGAGCCTTCATTAGTATCATTGGTAACACCTGAATGTCTTCATAATATGGCTGCTGTGAATAGAGCCTATCACCGAGTTGGTGGGCCGTGAGGGTATTGCAAGTTGGCCCCTAAATAATTGCCCCCCCCCCAAAAAAAAAAAGACTTTATTGATAACACAACATTAATGAGTTTTTCATTGTGATACCGATAAATAGGAAGTTAAAATATAACTATAAGTTCCACCGATTCAAGCCGGACACAATCGATTGATTGATCGTTAAAATAAAAATGCTCTGAAAATGCACGCGGCCCATCCATCTGACCACTTAACACGGCAGCCGATGTGGGCCCTGATGTGGGCCCTTATTCAGAAAAGGGCCGGGAACCGCCGTTAAAAAACAACCATCCCCTGACCTCCTCCACCCGCGCCTAATCACTTACAAGCGCCTGTCCTCCTCCTCCTGCTTGCGCTGCTGCTCCTCCTCCTCCCTCCTCTTCTTCTCCCTCTCCATCTCCTCCTGGATGCGCTGGAGCCTCTCGCGCTCCTCCTGCTCCTTCTTCTTGTTCTGCATGGCCGTCAGCAGCTGCTCCGAGCGGGTCACCAGGGCCTTGTACTCGTGGTCTATCTCCATGCGGGACATGATGGTGTTCTACAAATCACACACATTAACACAAAACAATCAATAAACAGGACATTTAAGCACTATTCATGTTCTGTCCAAACATCAGTTCTTTGTTCGGACAGGGTAGGTAATATACCAACAAATTGAACGTGGGATGGGCGGTCTCAGAACGTTCTTAAGACGTTCCTGCACCCCTCGATGTTCTGTACTGTGTGATCGTGGTCAGAAGTAGGATTAACCTGACTCCGCCAGTTGGAACAAGCTTGCGTCACATTTGTTTCACACGCTACTTCCATCTGGGACCCCGGTAGCAGAATCGATGCAAGACGGCGACCCCTTTTTTCCAAGCTACTTGGCAGGTGATTGGATGGGACCGTCTGTCTATCAATGTCTATCAACCAATCAAATTATTGGCTTAGGAATGCGACAAAACCAAAACATCTCCATGAATTCAATGCTTCATGGGGTGTGTAATTGATATGTAATTTTTTGGGTGAACCACTCCTTTAAGGTGATGTTTTAGATTTCCTATTTAGCTTTGAGCCATTTGGCTGTGTATGATTGGCTGTGTGTGTTACAGAATCACTTATTGAGTCAGCATCACAGTGAAGGCTTACAATACAGAATACACGGGACATGCCAACATGTTTGAGGAGTCACCTAGACCTGGCATTCACTAATTATGTTTTGCATCTGAATTAGGTGACTGCATAGATAAGAAGCTAGTTTCGTTATTTGGATATGATGACTAGACGGCACCGGCCTCCTCGGGAACAATGCACAGGGACGGGAATGGAGCAAAAATACAAATCCCCATTTACAGGTACTCGAACAACATACATACAGTACCCAAGTAAATGTAATTCATTGCTGTCCAGCACTGGTGACGGCTTTCCACTGACATCACTGTATGATGTCAGTGTGACGTGGTCTTATAAGGTGTCTATACATGAAACAGAATTGACTTTCACTCAGGTTCTGTGTGTAGAAATGCCGTCTGCCAGCAGTCACCTGTCCGAGGAGAACTTCCTCTGTTCCATCTGTATTGATGTGGTTACCGATCCAATCACCACTCCATGCGGACACAACCACTGCAAATCCTGTATCGGACATTACTGGGACGTCACAGATGTGTGTCAGTGTCCGCTATGCAAAGAAACCTTCCATAAGAGACAGAAGTTCTCTGTTAATAAAGTCCTCTCTGAGATGGCTGATCGGTTCAGGCAGACACAGCGGCAACCCGCCGAACCCGATGAGGTCTCCTGTGGCTTCTGTTCTCCCGTCAAGATGAAGGCCTTGAAGTCCTGCCTGGTGTGTCAGATCTCCTACTGTGAGACTCACCTGGAGTCTCATCAGAGGGTCACGGCGTTGAGACGACACAAACTAATCAACCCCGTAAAGAACCTGCAAGACTTCATGTGTAAGGAGCACGACAGACCTCTGGAGCTGTTCTGTAAGACCGACCGCACGTGTGTTTGTCAGTTCTGCACCGAGTCAAACCACAAGTCTCATCAGATCGTATCTCTGGGAGAAGAATGTGAAGGAATGAAGGCTAAGCTGGGAAAGACAGAGGCTGAAGTTCAGCAGATGGTCCAGGAGAGACACGTGAAGATTCAGGAGGTCAAGCGCTCAGTAGAGCTCAGCAAGAGCGACGCAGACAGAGACATAGCAGACACATGCGTGCAGTTTTTCACTGCTCTGATGAACCGTATTGAAAAGCATAAAACGGGAGAGAAACAGGCTGAAGGCTTCATCACAGAGCTGCAAGAGGAAATCACTCAGTTAGAGAAGAGAATCTCTGAGCTGAAGCAGCTCTCACACAGTGAAGACCACCTCCACCTCCTCCAGAACTTCACGTCCATCAACGCCCCTCCACCCACCAAGGATTGGACAAACGTCAATGTCCACGAGTCTTCATATGTGGGGACTGTGTGGACAACCGTGGCTCAGCTGGAGAAGATACTGAGTGAAGAGATGAGGAAGCTGTACGATGCCGAGCTGAGGAGGGTCCAGCAACATGAAATGGATGTAACGTTGGACCCTGATACAGCACACTATGAACTCATCCTGTCCAAGGATGGAAAACAAGCGAGTTATGGAGGCATAGAGAATGATGTTCCAGACAACAAAGAGAGGTTCTCTTATTGTGTCTGCGTCTTAGGAAAACAAAGCTTCTTCACGGGAAGGTTTTACTATGAGGTTCAGGTGAAAGGGACCGAGTGGGATTTAGGAGTGGCCAGAGGGTCCATCAATAGGAAGGGACAAATCTATCTGAGTCCCAGCAACGGCTACTGGACCATAGGGTTGAGGAAAGGAAATGAGTACAAGGCTCTCGCTGACCCTCGTGTCCTCCTCCCGGTAAGAGAGAAGGTCCAGACAGTGGGAGTGTTTGTGGATTATGAGGAGGGCCTGGTCTCCTTTCATGACGTGCAGGCCAGAGTTCATCTCTACTCTTTCACTGGCTGCACCTTCACTGAGAAACTGTATCCCTTGCTCAGTCCCAGTCTTAATGACAATGCTAAAAACTCCTCTGCTCCTCTGATCATCCATCCTGTCAATCGCATTAGTGTCTAGACTCATGCTCCTCTTTTTTACTTTGAAATGTCTGGTACTAGCCACATTTAGAACAAACGTGGGACGTGGGAGTTCTCGTTCTACTGCTCTGGCACCAAAATGTGGAATGCCCCGACACCATCCATGAAGAGATATGTGTAACACTGGTTTCCTTCAAAATTGTCCTGAAAAAACATTTATCAGGAGACCACAAGTAGTCAGGGGATATTAAAAACATCTTGGAATAAATTCCTTACCATAAAAAATCTTCACCAATGTGTTTGTAAAAGTGTCTAGTAACACATCTCACAAAGACTGAAATGCAGTTTCCCTAGGAGATTTTTTGACAGCTCCTGAAAGTTGGAGTACCATCCATGACCTTATGTGGGGGAAGAAAAATCAAACTTTAATTCTGTTTTAAGTAGCATGTGAGGGGTCAAACTAGGGTGTTTTTATGATTCTGAATACATTGCAAGCATTCGTTTTGCACCAAAACCCCTCCTTGGGCTGAAAACGGCCATAGCCATCCTTTTCCAGGTATACTTTTTGTGTAAAAAGCCCATTGAGATTGGGCCGTTTTTAGCCCAAGGAGTGGTTTTGGTGCAAAACAAATGCTTGCAATGGATTCAGAATCATAAAAACACCCTAGTTTGACCCCTCACATGCTACTTAAAACAGAATTAAATATTGTTGTTTTTTTCCCCCACATAAGGTTATGGATGGTACCCCAACTTTCAGGAGCTGTCAAAAATTCTCCTAGGGAAACTGCATTTCAGTCTTTGTGAGATGTGTTACTAGACACTTTTACAAACACATTGGTGAAGATTTTTTTTGGTAAGGAATTTATTCCAAGATTGGAAATCGTTCTGCTAATATCCCCTGACTAAAGGGGAGGTCATTCAGGTAAATGTACATTTTCATCTATTTTGTACACATAGTGTTTGTATTTGTTGATGACATGTATTATTGTGTTAATTGTGTATGCTATGTTGAATTGAATACATCGGACCACAATGGAAACAAGTCCCTAGGACTTATTTGTGCCTTAATGTCTTACATTTTCTTACTAATAAAGTAATCAGAGATTCTAGATTCTACGCAGACAAAGGGAGAAGGAAACAACAGCGACAAATGGCACCTCCTTAAGAGCCACCGGGGAAGGAGACCACCACTAATAGATGCTAGTTATTTTTATTTAAATAGATGCTAGGACTGTTGTGTACTTGTTCACAACAAAACAAACAGAACTTTCCGTGTCCTCATAACCACCTGTGACCTGTGCTTTCAGTGTTGTGAATTTGAGCAGCAAAGCACATCTGGCTGTGATGAATATTCAGACGCATCTGCTGTCAATGTAAACTTTTTCTGCGTCTGCATTTATAACACAGATGCACGGCTTTATTTTATATTCATAATAATATCGAATTTATATAGCACTTTTCTTGGTGCTCAAAGTCACTTCACAAATCAGAACAAAACAAAACAACTTCATTAAGAGAATAACTAGTTAAAAGGCTAAAAACTAAGCAAAGAAAAACACTAAGAACATTATTATTTTAGGAGTAGCAAGCTTTGAGTTTGAGTTCCCCGACCAGTTTGCACAATATGCGCAATTATTCATGGATAAAATGGGGTAGTAGAAACAGTAGGAATGCTAAATTATGTAAAACAAATAGGACATTACAAATGTGTGAAAGTCACATACGAGATTATTACGGAAAATACAAATGCTATGCATAGCCAAAGTTATGATTAAAAATATGATTTATGTTTATGGGAAGGCAAGACCCGAAACAACCTTATTAGAGTCGTTTGTCGGGACATTTCATGATGCACTATTTGAGAAAAATGGGTATACTGTACAGAGAAATCCGGGGTTCCTAAATGCAACTTGTCTAAAGTTAAAATAATGTAGACCAGCAATTCCAAACTTGAGGGCCGGGGTCAGGATATTGCAAGTGGCCCTCGAACAATTGGTAAAACACAAAGATTTTATTGATACTAACATTAATATAAAAAGAAAATAATGTATAAAAAAAATAGTTATTCTACTATATAATCTATCTATCTATCTATCTATCTATCTATCTATCTATCTATATAAATAGGTATTCTATTCTAAAGTATATATACTACGTTAGTTCCACTGATCCAAGCCGGAAAACAATCACTCAATCATTAAAAATGAACATGCTCTGAAAATACACACGGCCCACCCAGCTGACCACTTAACGCGGCAGTTAAGTGGTCGGATGGGTGGGCCGTTGTTGTCCTAGCAACCCATCTCACCCACCTTGATTTTGACCACCAGCTCGTCGATGGACGTTTCCAGTTCCTGTACTTTGGAGCTCATTTCCTGTTTGTCCTCCTTGAGGCCGCCCACCACCTCGCTGAAGCGGTCCATCCTGGTCTTCAGGTTACGCACCTTAACCAGCCCATCGATCCTGCACCGCAGAAAACAAAATCATGTACACGTACACGTTGCGATACAACTTGACCCATTAACTCATTCAGTGCCAATGAAATGAAAAAAATAATTGCGAACTGTGCCAGCAATTTTTCAATTTTCTTATGCCTTTTTCAAGTGGTCACAGAATATTTATCTCCAGTATAATCGATCCCCTGAAGGGTGCTAATCACTGAGGGTTGCACTGTGTGGTTTCACAAATGTCAACGAGGTCATTGGACCTTGTTGACATTAATGGTCTGCCTTTTGAAAATAACATTGAGAAATACATAGTAAAAAAAAAGTGCTCAGGAGCCTTTTTCAATAATAAGTTAAACAATAAGTGAATGGAGCAGCAAATATTCAAATGATGATATCTTGGGTTCTGAAAGTTTTTTTTCCCCCCCAAAAAAAACAAAACAAAACACGTCATTGGCACGTTGCGCCATTGCGGTAAAACATGAAACACGTCAATGGCACTCAATGAGTTAAGACCGGGTACGCATCTGTGTCTTTATTTATTTGGCTATTCAAAAATATCAGATCTACAAGCTCATAGCACGGCATGAGCATGTAGATCTGCTATTTTTGAATCGCCAAAGAAATCTTTCAAATGACACAGATGCGTTCCCACATCGAATGGGTTAACCATCCCAAACGATATCCTATCGTTGCCGTCATGTGGAAGGAAACCTTATATGTCCAAAACTGTAACTTTTCAGGAAACGGGTAAGAAAAAGAACCTGTGCTTCAATGTATCCAAGGTGAAGTTCTTTAGTCGCAGCAGCTCTTGTTTCTACATGTCTCCTAAATCTCAACCGTATTCTGATAAATGTATGTTTCTATATCAGTGGTGCTCAATCTTTTTCATGTCAAGGACGCCCAAAATGATATGCATTTGGCCACGGACCCCCATCAAAATATGTTGTTCCAGGGACCCCCAGAAGCAAAGATTTGAGTTAAAAATGTTCGCTTTAAAAATATATATATTCAAAGATTTGCACACATTTTCACGAATTTTCAAAAATAGCAGATGTACAAGCTCGTAGCGCGGCACTCGGTGCCGCGCTATGAGCTTGTAGGTCTGCTATTTTTGAATAGCCCAAAGTGTAAAATAATGCTTTTTAGCTCAAATCTAAAAATGACACAGTTCCAGGTCTTAATGGGTTAAGTACTTTTCACTTTGTCTTTCAAAATTGTTTTTAAACAGCAAAAATAGCGGACCGAAAAAGCTCACCATAACTAGCACATTGATCCTAACCTCCACACACACACACACACACACACACACACACACACACACACACACACACACACACACACACACACACACACACACACACACACACACACACACAGCGTAAAGGACCCCCTTGAAAACGAGATGCTGAGTGTCTCCGAGTGACAGCTGGTTGAGATTAAAATGATTAACCCCTTCAATCCGGAAACGCATCCGTGTCATTTTTAGATTTCAGCTAAAGCCATTATTTTATAGTGGGCTATTCAAAAAAATAGCAGATCTACAAGCTCATAGCGCGGCAGCGCGGCACCGAGTGCCGCGCTAGATCTCTGAGCTTGTAGATCTGCTATTTTTTCTTTTATCCTAAAACATTTAGCAAAATCTTTAAATATATATATTTTTAAAGCGAACATTTGTAACTCAGATCTTTGTTTCTGGGGGGGGGGGGGGTCCCTAGAACAAAATATTTTGAGATGGGGGTCCGCGGCCAAATACATATCATTTTGGGGGTCCTTGACATGAAACAGTTTGAGAACCACTGATATTATAGCAACATATACAGTACAGTACGGTTTTCAGAAAACTGTTAGGATTTAGAAGACATTTGTAGATGCGTTCCCGGATTGAATGGGTTAAATTAGACTGAAACCTCTCCTCCCACTCAGACATGCCTCATATTTTGCATGTGTAATTCTCTCTTCCCACGTCGTCACTAATGCACGACCGCACAATGTCTCTCCCACAAAAAAAACACACACACACACACACACACACACACACACACACACACACACACACACAGTGGTGTAAAAAGTACTCAAATCTTTTACTTAAGTAAAAGTATCAATACTGCAATGTCAAAGTACTCCGTTACAAGTAAAAGTCCGGAATTAAAAGTTTACTTGAGTAAAAGTACAAAAGTATTGGTATCAAAATGTACTTAAAGTACTAAAAGTAAAAGTACTAAAATGTTTGAAAATAGCAGATCTACAAGCTTGTAGATATGTAGGTATGAAATATGGCCAAAGTGGTTAATGTACGTTTCATATGTAATAATATGTAATCATGTATATCCACAAAGTAACTAGATACTAAAGTTTTCAAATAATTAAACTGGAGTAAAAGTACAGTATTTGCCTCTGAGATGTAGTGGAGTAGAAGTAGAAGTACCGACAATTGGAAATACTCCAGTAAAGTAAAAGTACCTCAAAATTGTACTTAAGTACAGTACTTGAGTAAATGTACTTAATTACCTTACACCACTGCACGCACGCACACGCACACACACACACACACACACACACACACACACACACACACACACACACACACACACACACACACACACACACACACACTTGCCAGATCAGACAATAAAGTCCTCCGTCCCTCCTTTCCTCATTTATGTCATCTCCTCCAGTCCCAACCCACCCTCCCTCATTCCTTACAGTATCTCCCTTACTCACCTCCCAAGCTGTGTGTTCCTCTAACCCATGCCTGCTTCCCTCCCACCCTCCATCATCCCCTCCCTCCTCCTCCTTCCTTCTACCCTCTCCTTTCCTCCGTCACTCTTCCCCCATGATCTGTTTCTCCAGCCTCGCTTTCCTCCAATCCTTTCATCCATCTCTCTCTTTCCATCTATCCCACTCTCCTCCTTAATCTCTGTCCATCCCTCACTCCCTCCCTCCCTCCCTCCCTCCCCTCCTTTTCACTTCATCTTCCAGGTCTTGTGTTTGCTGTCACACATCTCCTGGCACTTTACCCAAGGTGATAAAGAGGACCCAAGTATGGGTTTACACAAATGCCTGTGGGTGCGTGCGTGCGTGCGCGTGCGTGCGTGCGTGCGTGCGTGCGTGCGTGCGTGCGTGCGAGTAGAGAAAGATGTACGGTGGGGGAGAGAGAGAGAGAGAGAGAGAGACTAGAGGCTGACCCATGTGTCGGTCTGGCCGATATATATCCGGCCATTATTTGACTTTTCTGATGACATATAGGCAATTATGCATCCGATGTGTTCCAATCATTACAGGTGAAAGTTGTCAAACATTTTCAAAAAGAGCAGATATACAAGCTCACAATGTATCGCAAATTGTGAGCTGGTGGATCGTCTTTGAACATTTTGAACAGTACTTACAGTAAGTGGTTATTTGTGTTTATTTTTATTCATTTGTTCTCTTATGAATACAATTTTATCAGAGAAAACGTGTGAATTTTTTGACAAAATATCGGTCTGTAAACGGTGGTCTGGGACTCTCCAAATTCGGGATCGGACCAAAAAAAATGGCATCGGCCGGGCTCTAACAGAGACAGACAGAAAGATAGAGAGACAGAGACAGACAGACAGAGAGAGAGAGAGAGACGGAGACAGAGAGAGTGAGAGACACCTACCGAGGCTTGTGTTTCCTCCGGCACAGCCACATACGAACAGTCTTCTGCATCTTGATGCAGGCACTTGTTCTGTACAAGATCTTATTCTTCACTGCAAGACAAGCAGACAGAGACGCAAAGTGAGGCAGACACATGGAGACAAGAGCACAGTGGGCCGAGATAGAGACACAGACAGCCCACAGATAAACACAAACAGACATGCTATTATTATTATTAATTATTATTATTATCTGTGTCAGTACAGCCTTCTGTGGCCCGGCGGGAGACTTTGATCAGAGAGACCCCTTCGCCGATCGCCCAGAGACCCCCGACACAATACAGAGCAGGATTATTGTTGTTAACTAAAACTAATGACAAAACGTTTTAGTTAACTGAAATCAAAATGAAAATGAGGCTTTACAGGCTGAACAACGATAACTAACTGAAACTGTATTGTGTTTACAAAAATGAAGTAAAAATAACTAGAATCATAGAAAAAATGTCTACAATGCCACGTGTTGTGAACTTGTAGATCTGCTATTTTTCTGGACCTTGTTGACAAATAAAACCCGCTTTAAAGATGAATCAAAACCAAACTGAAATGGAATACATTCAAAATAAAATAAATAAAATAATGAACCATTCAAAACTATAACCTTGGTACAGAGACATGGCTGCCCTGGAGACAGCCAGCCCAAATGCTGCCAACACACAACAGCTGCCAGTCTGCGGTGCCAGGAGTGTGGTTATGGCACAATTAACTTTTTATGACACGTATTGTCATGGAACAGAGGTGTTTTAATGAGCCTTGTTTTTTGGTTTGGTTTGTTTTCCGGGCGGACTGCGTCCCCATCATCACCTGGGCATTCATGCAGCTGGCCCGGGGTTATGTACACGAGGGCAATGATGGTAGTTTGTTTATCACATACGCATAGCCTTGTTTACTCCCTGAGGCAACAGGAAAACAGCATTCCATCGTCATTGTGCTTGATTTATACCTAGTTGGGTGCTGGTGTTGGGCATGACGAAGAAACAATGCAAAAAATGCATCGACGGACATTTCACAGCCTTCATACAGGCTGATGTTTTTATTTGTGGGGAACAATCAACCTCGTTTCGGGAAAAAATAAAGAAAATAGGTGGCTTTATTGTCACATAATAACTGCATTTTGTGTGGATGACACACAACAACTAAAATAGTACCTTTAGTATTATTCAGACTTGACTTTACTGTCAGCGAGGAACAGGCAGTCCCGCTGGGATTTCATGACAGTGTGGGGAGGGAGTTGGCAGAGGAGGTGGCAGGTGGTTGCTGACAGGCCTCATCACCCTTGTTAGTACACAGAAATTCTGTGAACGCAGCTGTTTTGCTGCTCTTTGTTTTGGGTTCCTTTGTACCCGGATAAACTCCAGCGACTCCTCAGCCGTTTGGCCGACTTTAGTTTATGTTTGACGCGTTGTCTTCCTACAGCGATGAAGCCGCTCACATTGACAGGTCAGCGTGTGGTGGCACTTTAGCTAGCCCTAGGGCTTATAACTGTTATCACCCCTAAACGCTAGTTTAAGATTAAAAGAAAGGTTGGTCTACTGGCAGTGTGCACAAGAAATCTGGCGCAGATTGCTCCAGCTGTTGGCGAGATTTGCTCTGGACAAACAGACACGCAGAAACGCAGACACAGACACACGGACACACACACACGCTTGTCAAAGAGTTGAGAGGCAGATGAGCTTGCACCGATTGATCCTCTGCTGTATCAGCCCTAGGGATAATATGGCAGCTGAACAATCATCACGAGCTGCAGTGCCAGCGCATGCTTAACTCACGCTGCTCAGCGTGTCAGAAATGCACACAATGTGTCCACCAAACACTGATGCTCTGGATCAGGGGTCAAACATTTTCAGTTCAAGACGCAAAAGAGACATTTGGTGTCTCTATCCGGGAGCTAAACACCTTTTTTCTTTTAAATATATTTACTCGACCCAGACCCAAAATGGCTCGTACTCATAACAACTCTAGGTTTGGGAAACACTGTGGCTGGTGTGGTAGTTGGGTTGATTCAGGAGCAAAAGAAAGCACAACACAGAGTGGAAAACAGCTTGTGCACAAAATGGATACAAAGTAAACCAACAAGGGCAAGAGGCCCTCCATGCTCACCTGTCATGTTCTCTGTCAGCTCCCTCTAGGCATGTCACAATTAGTATGTAGCGGCCCGATCGCAATTATTTGAGCTAAATGCAATTATTTTTGCATAAAAATAATTTGCATAATCGTTTCCATTCATCTGTATAAAAATGGGTGGATGACAAGGATATGGCCTCATGGGTACAAGTCGTTGTCAGTCATTTCTTTGTTTATTGTTAAAGTTATTCATGTCTTGTGCGATTTTTGTTTATGAAGCCTACAAAGGCAAACAGAAATGTATTTATTTATTATGTTCCAATGACTCTTGGAAGTTCTTCTCAAGCCTACTTTAAAAAGAGCAAGGTTAGATTTTTTTGCTGCTGCTGTAAATAAAGATTAGAGCATTTTAAAGTGAGTTGCAACTTTTTTCCATGATTCTGCTGTTTGCATTTTGGCTCAGAACCAAAGACGGGAGGATGAGCGTTATTTCTTGTCTTTTAATGTTCTTCTCAAGCCACCACAACAGATTTTTAATGAACGTCATCCCAATTTTGGGTAAATTATGCTATTTTGAGTGACATAATGAATGTTCCAAAACTGTTTCACAATGGCACAAGTATACACACAGTCCTTGTTGACATGAATGTGTATTTATGGGTATCATCTCGATATCTACAGTATATAGTTTTTTGTTTTTTTTTAAGTTAGAAAAATAGTTTGTACTTTAACATTGGGATTCTCAGTGGAGTTCTAAACCCAAATTCCTGTCAACATATTCCATATTCCAAATATTGTTGCAGTCGAGCAGAAACATCGGATCTCCATATTTCAACTACAAAAAAATAGCAGATCTACAAGCTCACAACAGGTTTCCACCCGACGACAATATGCCTGTCCTATGGGGCGAGCCGCCTAGACGTCTAGTGTGTGTGTGTGTGGGTGGGTGTGGGTGTGGGTGTGGGTGTGTGTGTGTGTGTGTGTGCGTGTGCGTTAACATTTTAACATTGTGCAAAGGGTCTCAGATCTCAGATCCACCACCCTGCAGTGCTTCCATATTTGGGCAGGACTGATCAGCTTGACATCAGAGATTCACAGGGAATTTACACTTTTTTAGTTCCCATTTCAGTGGGCTGTTGTTTTTTCCTTTTCTCTATTTTTGTTTTCATTCTTATTTTTGCCAGACCCAAGGGGTCGGGCTTACATGAGGCTTTGTATCTGTTTTGTCCATACATGGTATGTCACCCGGCCCCAGCCAAAAAAAAAAAGGTCTGTCCCCCTTTCGTCATAGAAGGGACTCCTGGTTCTAGTTTCAGTGGGTTCACTGTTTTTTTGTGTTTTGTTTTGTGGACTATTGTTTTTGGATGCTGTTGTCATGTAGTCATGGCTGCCAGTTCCCACCTGATGTCGTGTGGGAGTTCAGACTGCTCCAGACCGTGATGAATGACTGCTAGCTTGCTTAGCGTCTTCAGACTCGGACTTAAGTCTAAGATGCATAGATCATCGGATAGGCGGCCATATCCTCCAAAAAGGATGACACGATCTCCCACCATGCAACAGCACCGCCAATACGTTTGGGAGCCACTCCCAAAAGGCTCGACCTTCTTCCAGGAGAAGGTCTCTGGATTGAATTTCCACATATGATTGGGGATCCGGTTCTCAGCGTAGCAAAATACGTACAGCTCTCCATTGTAGGCAAAGGCTGAATGACACCAGTCCCCTTCCCCTTCTGGACGCTGTGCACGTGTGCTTAGCCAGAAGCTGGTCTCTGTGTCAAACACACTGATGTTATCTTCATAATACCTATCTTCGTAGATGTCGTAGCCTCCACATACAAACATCTTTGTCCCGATCATAGTGGCAGAGTGACATAATGACGCAGGCGGCGGAGTGCCTCTGGTGTTAATGAAAGACCAGACCATTGATGCCGTGTCCAACTTGTAGATGTCATTAGTCAAGATTCCAGTTCGGTAGCATCCAGCTCCATAGATATAGATGACCTTCCCCAAAACAAAGGCTGAGGCGTTGGGGTTCACCTCTGGAAGAGTCCCAGAAACCTTCGGCCTGAACCATCTGTGGGTGTCAATCTCAAATGAATAAAGCACGGTATCCCTGATGTACAGATGGAAGGTGTAGATAAAATCTTCTATCAGCACAGCTCTGAAGCCATAGAGGCCATTATCCTCAGGGGGACCTTGTCCTCCAGCTGTCACCGGGGACAATTTCCTCCAGCGTAAAGACACTGTGTTGAAGACATGCACACAAATCCGACGAATGCCATCGTTACCAAGCCCTCCAAAGGAGTACACCTTGTGTCCCACGGCAAGGGCAGAATAACACGAGTATCTTGGTGCACCTTTGAGGTGCACAGTGTAGTGAGCCATTGAATTCACCAACACAGGCTTGTAAGAAACTTTATGAATTGAACGTCTATCTGTAAATGACCGGGATCCGACACTTATATTGGTACAGTGGCACAAACGTCATGGACGGTCTGAACAATCTGTGAAGCCGTTTCGTAGTGATCTCACTAATCCTATATTAAACTTGACTAATGGGAGGACCGGCCGGCGGACCACGTCATCGCGCTCATGTCACTATGCCTCAGACATAGCCATATATGGAGTTCCCAATGAAAGCTACGGCCAAATATGGAGTGTGTTGTCTAACCTCACTTTAAGCAGCAGGAAGTATTTTGATCAGTGTAAGTGTGTGTGTAACAGTTAATCAAACTAATTGATTTGATTGATCAAAAAAAATATATCGATAACTAATCATTTCATAACATAATCCATTAATAATCGATCCTATTTTGGACATGTCATTGTAGTCCAAATGTAGGGGAAAAAATAGCACAACGGTGTCACATGACCATTGTGCGATATATGTGGCTATTTTCACTATTTTGGAAATAATTGCTAAAATTTGAAAGACTAGACCATACCCGGTCGACGCATCCGCGGGGGGATATGCGCACATGATCTGGCAACCCGGGAGGCAGTTCGTCCCATAGCTGGGCAGCCCCGTAACCATGGCGACAGTGTTTTACACATAAATGCGATTAAGAAGCTGAGATTTGATGAAATTGAAAAACGGGCTTCACAGTTAAGTTCAGATGGTAATGGTCAATGGCTGTGTGCAAAATCAGAGCAATTGGTCCAGCCACTGAGGAGAACCGGGTAGCTTCACCTACTCCCACTACAGACGGACCCACTACAGACAGAGGTTACTAGAATTATAGTATGATATAGCATATAATATGCAAGGTGTAATGTGGTTAAGTCTTGCACTTAAAAACAATAATGAAAAAACAAAATCATGACTGGTATTATTCTAACTGAAATGTGTTAAACCTTTCACTTGCCTTTAATTCATATTTTGGAATAAAAAAAAACAACAAGAAAAAGCATTTGGTAGAGCCGATGATACGTACGTTTGATGACGGACAGGGAACACCACTGCACCTTCTTCCATCGGCTGTGGATGAGCCACTTGTTGACCTTCTTCACCAGCTCAGCCAGGTGGTCAGGATCTGACTTCATTATCGAGTCAAACTCTGCAAACTGTACAGCCACGAGACCAGAGAGTGGTTATACTCTGCAAACTGTACACCCACAAGACCAGAGAGTGGTTAAACTCTGCAAACTGCACACCCACGAGACCAGAGAGTGGTTAAACTCTGCAAACTGTACACCCACAAGACCAGAGAGTGGTTAAACTCTGCAAACTGTACAGTCGGGAGACCAGAGAGTGCAGGGGTTAAACACAGCAAGATTTTTTGATTGATTACTTAGTTCACTTTTTTTATTTTTTTTGACAAAAAAAACAACAACTAATCAGATCTTTAATACAACACATTTGCATATTTGCATATTCGTTCCATGATACAGCATTCAACAATAGTAGTCGTCAAATGACAAAAGTATTAAATAATAAACATTTGTATTGTACATTACCAAAACAATCCATGGGCTCAACTAGTTATCTTCCTGCCAAATGACACTTCATTCCTAGAAGAAGGTTCAATGGTTCCTACCAAATTCCACCAACTCTACCTCAACTCTACCCTCCAGACATCACCTCGGTGCTGCTAATACAACACATTCAATTATCAATAAGAGCATGATCCAGTGTGTGAACTTCATTTTTCTATTTTGGCATGTTCTTCTGTCCAGCACCTGGGAATTTAACGCAGACTGTATGTGCGTACCTTTGTAAACGTTTTGAATTACTCGTATGCCACAACAAAGGTTACATATGTAACCATGGTTAAGTGAGCGATTGGATCACTCCAATATGATACCACTACGGGTGAAACAGTTAATCGACCTAATCAAATGAATTGGTTATAAAATATAAATTAGACAAAAGCATCTTGATTATTCGATTAATGAAAAAAACGTATCAATAGAACAATTGCTAAGAAGATAATTGATAGTTGCACGCATGAAACAAACACTCTGAATCGCTTGCAATAATCCAATTTGAGCCGGGCATGCTTTAGAGGGCACCTTCCCCTTTTTACAAGAGACATCAGATATCTGAGTCTTCCTCCGGGACTTCAGAGCCCAGACTGAAATAGCTTAGAGACACTGCTTGTAGCACAAGTAACACGTTTTCTCAACAGAGGAATAGGTATTAATTTATTCACAGCTGACTACAGCGATGAATCACACTTCATCAGGTGCTTATGTCCCTCCGTACCAAACACACACACGCACACGCGTGCACACGCGTGCACACACACACACACACACACACACACACACACACACACACACGCACACACAATGTGTGCGTCGGCATGCATGTGTATCCATACAGTATGTGCGTATGTGTCTATATTGTGTGTGTGTGTGTGTGTGCAGACACATAAGAACATTGATATACACACGTGTGTATATCCATGTGCGCTTACTTGTCTCTCCTTTCACGTCTAAATCAAACATTCCTGAATAATTCATCTTTTTTTTGGGGGCTAGAAATGAATACCCATATGTCAGGCCTGTGCTTGGCCTCGCCTTTCATTTGAGAGCCAAGCTCATGACCAATGAGCTTTCCGCGCTCAATTCGACCGACTGCGTCCACAGGGGACGATGTCTATATGAACCCTTAGTGTGTGTGAGAGGGAAAACAAATGCATCTCACCTTCCCCGGTCGGAAAAACACTCTGGTCAGGCCAAACTTGTAGTCATTCTCATTCAGGCCCAGTGCTTTGAAAAGAGCCTGAAAGTACACAGAGAGCACAACATCATCTGTAAAGACCCCAAATGTAGCGTTGAAAAGCAACTGAATCTGAATCGTAAAGATGTTTTTGCTCTGTTTACTTTTTGAAGTTGTTTTCAGGTTAAATGATCAATTTCACTCAAAGTGATATTGCATTCGTTTTTCAAAACTACTTAAATTCATCTCAGAAGAGCCACTGAAATAACAAATTGATTGAATTCCTATATTAGAATTGTCTGGCATGGTAAACTGATTGAAATTTACGTACATTGAAATCCACTAACCCATATTGCTTCATTAACGCAGCTTTATTAACATTTTGACCATGTAAGAACGCCGTACAATGGTTCTCCTGTTAGATGCCACTTAGGGAGTTCAAGACTCTGGTTGCAGATGTTCTTAAGGAAGAGTGTATGTCTCCCACTAATCTCTTAACCCAGTAAGACCTGGAACTGTGTCATTTTTAGATTTTAGCTAAAAAGCATTATTTTACACTTTGGGCTATTCAAAAATAGCAGATATACAAGCTCATAGCGCGGCACCGAGTGCCGCGCTACGAGCTTGTAGATCTGCTATTTTTGAAAATTCGTAAAAATGTGTGCAAATCTTTGAATATATATATTTTTAAAACGAACATTTTTAACTCAAATATTTGCTTCTGGGGGGTCCCTGGAACAAAATATTTTGATGGGTGTCTGTGGCCAAATACATATAATTGTGGGGGTCCTTGACATGAAAAAGATTGAGCACCACTGACATAGAAACATACGTTTTTCAGAATACTGTTGGGATTTAGGAGACGTGTAGAATCGGCTTCAGGTCTCAATGGGTTAAAGGTTGAACCTTTTTTTAAATGAAAAAATAACCGATCTACAAGCTCACTTGTAGTTCAGCTATTTTTGCTACTTTTGTGTGACACTGTAGTAATAATAATAATAGCTCAGATGTAGGAAGATTTGAACGGCAGAGCGACCTTGCAGAAGAGTCTGGGGTCGAGGCGGCACAGTTTGGGAGGCATGTACTGCTGGTACATCTTGTACAGCTCGTGGAATGGCGCTCGGGAGGGGAAGCCGCCCTGCATCAGGTCCAGCACCGACACCATGCCTACGGGAGGGGAAGAGGGACAATACAAGAAATAAATTAAGTGGTGCACATATAATAAAGGCCTTTCCACACAGAGTCTCATGCTTTTTAGTTGCATTGGTCAATCAAATGTTTTTACGCCTTCGAAAAAATGCTGGAATCGAACTGGTTTCGTTCGAAAAACATCACACGCGGTCGCAGCCACTCAAACGGCAATTTCGGAGTAGGTGTGCAAGAGGTCATAGAGAAGTGTGTATTCTTCTTCAGAGTCTGTCTGAAACCTCATCCTTTGTTGATTCAGTAATACATTTTTTTCAAAAGGGAGCTATAGTAGTGTGCGGCTCTACTCCTCTTTGATCTCAGTTCACTTTGGAGGTCAGATGTGCGTGACTTACCTTTGATCCCGTAAAACTAATTCAGTTCTGTTTTTTTAACCCAAGCCTTTCTATTTTCCATTGTGTTTTCCTCAATCTTCGCTCCCACACACGGACACATGCGTGACGGTGTCAACAAACTACTGCAGTTGCGCAACACTTTAATGGTGACAGTGTAGTTGACCGCACTTGGTCGTTTGGTTCGCTGCTAATGTAAACGCAGCATAACTATGGAGGAAGCTGCTGTCTCCTTGACATTGGTTCAGGGACGTACAGTATTACCACGTATCGTGTAATGATAGAAGTACATAGGAACAGGATCTCATATTCAGTGCAATTTGGACGGTCGAGGAAACAACGCAGCCTATACATATCACTCTAGTCATAGTACACTCAGTATTAGTCTATCACATTGATACTGTATTTCAGTGTAATCTTAACAGGCAGTCACAGTATCCTCAGGCAGACAGGCACACACCGCGTGAAACACCGGTTTCGACGGTTTGCACATTCGCATCGCACGGTATCAATTTATCAATATTTAACTCCAACAGTGTACAAATGATTTTTGTATGAGTTGAAGAGTTTGTCGTGGACGAGAGCAAAGAAGATTTTATGAACCTCCGAGGACGATGGAACATTTTTTTTTATTATTTACTTCTTGCCTCAGAGCAAGAAGAAAAGTTATAAAGAAGACGATGCTGAGCAGCAGAGGTTGCAGTGACTCACAGGAATTAGTAGGACAGTCTAGGACAAAGAGAGGAAGTGGCTGGTCTGGTGGAGACAGTGAGGTGACAGAGGTCACGCTGGTGAAGAAGTGGTCCGAGAAAATAAATAAATAAAATGCTTCAGTGACAAGGCCCTGCCAGTGCTTAGTGTGCTGCTTTGATACTGAAGACAACACAGTAAAATCCCCAGGGTTCATAAATCTTACACATTATGTACAGTAAACTGTACATACACCTGAACCAGGTGTCTAAAAGAATAGACACCCGCGCACACCGTATTCATTTGCTCAATAAAGAAGACAATAAAGAAGACTTATTAAATACACAACGTTTCGGTCACAGACCTAGGAAGCCCGAGGAAGCTCTCCACACCCCCACACACTCACACACACACCGCCCTCTCTTATCGATAGCGGGCGCTTCAACCCGCTTTCATGCCGGATTTGAACCTGCGGCAGCCTGAGTCATTATACCAGTCAAATGGTTTCTCTACCTGGGAGAGCGTGGGAGGCTTCTTCACTCACAAACAGTATTATTTAGCCGTGGTGCTAATCTTCAGGATGGTGAGTCAGCCCTCTCCACCGGGGACCGCTGCAATTTCTCACTCTTCTCAATGTGATCTCACAGCCGCTGAGCTGGCCATAAATCTACTTATCTGCCTGGAAAGAAGCATCCTGCCTGCAACTCTGAAAAACATATTTTTTTCCCTCTACCGCATGAACCCTTTATATTTCAGATGACCGGGGTCTCGCGGGGGTCCGTCCTTCCTTTGTCCCCTCTATATGCCAGGGATTCTCAACCTTTTGAATTTCAAGGACAACCAAATGTGATAGTTATTAGGCTTGGACTGAACTGGAGTGAACCGTGTTCAAATTGTGTTACTGCATCATGGGTCTCAATATACACAAAGTATCTGTTTCTGTGCAACTATTGTGTGTTATTGTGTGTTGAGTGTTACTTACTAGGATGTGTGGTTAATATTGTGGTGGTACAAAGACCATGCGCATCCTTATGTAGGCTTTGACTAAACACTGTCAGGTGAAATGCCTGGATGGCACCCCAGACTAGTTTAACTTGGTCAAACCGTTTCATGTTGTTGCGACTAAACCTGTTGGATGTACATATGCAACCTACAGTACACTGCATCCCTATTCATACAGTATGATATCAAACCATTATTTCTGCACGTGCCATTTCATATCACTTTAATCCGCTTGGAAAGTGTTCCCAGTGAATGCTGTGTCCCACTGACCTGAGCACTGCAGCTGAGAAAGAATCTGACCGCCTTCGAACTGGTGGCTCACCATCTTCAAGTTGGGCTTGATACAACGGATAAAACTGGAACCCTGCAAGGAAGGAACGGGAAAAGAAGACAACGAAAGGATGACGACAGTGAGAAAAGTCGAGAGAGAGACAGAGACAGAGACAGAGACAGAGACAGAGACCGAGACAGAGACCCAAAGGAGGTTTCAGTTGTATGGTTCATGTACTCTGGATCTGAGTTGTGGACAAAGTTACTTCTGGGGCCCGATGAGCCCCGATGAGCCTTACAATAAAGGTTGTAACAACCCAGTAGAAAGCGATTCACAGAAATGCAACCAACTTCAAAAATAGAGACTGTAGGTGCATCATTATAGATATAACATAATACTGTACGTAGACTATTGTCCCATTGACCGCCTGTAATTATGCCATGGACCGCTAGTGGCCCACGGACCACTGGTTGAGACAGTAGTCAGTAGGGTAAGTACAGAAGTAGATTAGTATGTCAGGAATAGAGGGCAGGATGAAGCAGTCAAAGCTAAAAGACACAGAGAGGACATACTGACCGTGCTGCGAAGTTTGTCCAGCAGAATGTTCAGTTGGGTCTGCACGGAAAATGAAAACAGGGAAAAGGTTAGACATCTTTTTTTCTTACAGAGATGCGAGGACTGATCTTAATGTAATACACGCTGCTAACATAGGCAAATGGCGATATCTGTGGATGGGATGAGAACACATTTAAATAAATTAGATATACAGTTGATGGTCTTTTCCATAGTGAGTTAGAATGAGTGAACAGCAAGACGCTCAAGCACTGTGTTCCGTTTAGTTTAATCAGTTCCAGGAAACAGACCATTCAATCTGCCACGAATTATCAAATATACCACTGTAATAATATCATGTTTCCATGTCATTGTAATACTGTACTGTAGCTCTGCGGAAAGGCAGTTAGTAAATAACAATAATAGTAATATTAATAATAATAATAATAATAATAATAATAATAATAGTAATAATAATAATAACTATTGATAAACACTCATCAAAACAAGGTGCTTTACATAACACTGAGGAAATAAAATAAAATTTGCAGCCGAATAAGAACGAAAACATGATATTGAAGAAGAAATGCGCTGATGATTATGTTGGGCATTCCCCCTGCATTTGAGGAGTGCTAGCCTGGTTCCAGACGAATCTGCCATTGAAAAGATAAATTGCCCGTGGCAGATTAGGTCTGGCCCCTCTCAATAGAGATTAGATTTCTCTCCCTCCGAAGTTGTGAGGGACCAATCAGGGCCCAGTATGCAAATATGGGGCGGGTTTCTCACCAGAGGCATTTTTTTTTATTTGCCCCTGGGAAATGCAGGTCCTTGGCCTGAAAAAAGTTGAGCAGTTAAAGACTATGCAGTGGTAAAGTAGATAATGAGAACTGACATGGCCTCCAGGACAGGTATGTCACTTATGGGTCACTTATAAGTTCCAGCACAGTCTGAGTGTTTATAAAACTGCAATACATGCTATATATTTTCCACCAGCCAAATAGTAGCTTATTATTTCTTAGCATTAAGGTGCCTCGAGTTCAAGTTGCACAGAATCTCCTGATTATTATCTGTTACACTGCAAAGTCTTGGAGAAATTTGTGGAATATGCATTAATACAGAATCCCTCCCGGTATCTGGACAGCTTTCGCAACGGCAAGCCTTTATAAAATTGCATAATATGCATTAACAATGTATTTGTTTTAAACTAATAGTCAACAATAACCTCCAGAAGCCATAATTATTAGCATTTGTTTGGCTTGCTCATGTACATATGGACAATATGCATTAACAAGCATATTAGACTCCATGCAGACCTGTGACAAAAAAAGTGCTTAGTGTGTTCTATCGCTTTCACACTGGTGTTCAAAATAGCCAATCAGCAAGTTTGCAACACCATCTGAGCTTTTGGAACGCCTATTTTCGTTATTGGTCATACTCATACAACAAAGTATACAAGACTTAAGGGGTTAAAATGTTTGGAGTTCTAAATGGCAGTAAATGAAGTGCAACAGTTCATATTAGCACAGTTTTGCAAACCCTTCTGGCACTCCAAATGGAAATGATTCTCAGGTCTAATTATAACTTAGAGTGAAAGGTTGTCATTATCTGCTCTCTTCATTTCAATGGAGGTACAGAATATGGGCAAATAGGGAATGAATTACACATAATTATCCAAAGAAAATGGAAAAATGTCTTGCAGTCTTTTAATGGCACTCCTTTATTATTGATGAAGCGTGAATAGCGTTGCTGTCGGGTGGAAACCTTGCATGTCCAAAACCGTTCCATTTATTAAATTATTATTTTAAGAACATTTAAAAAATAGTGAAAATAGCTTACAAATCGCGAGGCGTTGTGAGCTTGTAGACAGGCTATTTTCACTACTTTTGTTCGCCACTCTTGTATGATGCAATAGGGATAGGGTTAGGGTTAGGGTTAGGGTAAGGCTACATACAAAAGTTGAACTATGGAGGTACAAGGTTTCTGCCTGAAAGTAACAATAGGTGACGCAGGAAGGCTTATTATTTAGTGCTACTGACATTAACCTTGTTATTCACTCCGCCTAAGGTTGATGATGCAGAATTGAAGTTATATTGTTTAACGTGTGTGTGTGTGTGTGTGTGTGTGTGTGTGTGTAACGATGGCTGCTAAATCGAAATGTATTTCTTAAAACTAATTCAGCATGTTGTGATATGTGCAGTGGTAGCACTCCTTCAAGTAGTCATCCAGAGCAGTTGTTCTCAAAGTGGGGTCCCAGGGGGTCCCCAGTGTAACCACTTTAAGCCTGTTTTATACTTAGGCTAAAAATAGCCTCACAACGCTGTGAGCTTTTGGATCAGCTATTATAGAAAATTATTTTAAAAATATGTTAAAGATTTTGGATAATTTCGATTTTTTTAAAAGCACAAATCTTCTCTTTTGCGGGGTCCCTGACACAAAATCTTTTCAGATGGGGGTCTGCGGCCAAATACATACACATTAATTTGGGGGTTCTTTTTCTGTTCATTCAACCCTCCTCTGTGTTTTGGCTGGCGAGGCGCTCCCTAGCGAGACATATAGGTCCGTACTTCATCGTGCAACGGTGATGCGTGACGAGAATAGCTGACATACAAGCTCACACGCGTCGCAGATGCGACCATTGTGAGCTTGGAGGTCTGCTATTCACTGTCGTTCTCTGCGTACAACAGTGATCCTACGACGGAGTATAAATTAGGCTGAGGAGCACTCCCTCCGTTCTTTTTTTATAAATATCTTTATTAGTACCACGTAGAGTTGACATTTTGACAAGTTGGCAGTTAGACATTTTTTTCTTTTTCTCCCTTGCCCCCCCCACCCCCCCCCCCCCCCATATTGTTATTGCTGTCATATTTTCCTTTCAAAAGACAATACAAAAATTCAATAAAAATACAATGGAATAAAGAAAAGGGTTCGCTCCCTCCGTTCTAATGACAGCGACTGGAGGTGGGGTTTGGAGGACAACTGCTTTGAGAATTGCTATTATTGTTTTGTTTACCCGCAACAGAAACCAAGGATTATATATTCCAAGAGCGTGAGCGCTGTGAGCACTTTCCCATTGCATCTTATGAACGGTCGGGTGCTTTTAGTGTCGGCCTGCGCGTGCATACTGGTTTATCAGTGCGACGTTGTCTGATAAGGGGTCTATTGTCAGTATAGAAGTCCTGTACATGCATTTACCTTGCATCTACACTCTGCTGCACCCATTCTGCACACTTATTTCAATGGCTACATTTGTGTAATGGAGTAACAGTAACCTTTAACCACTTTCAACCTGACTCTCTATTTTGGGCAGGTCATTTTTTATAGCCAACTGTTTTCAAACTTATTTTCAAAAATAGCTTCAAGTTCACAAGGTGACGTTTTTTGAGCTTACAGACTGACTATTTATTTTCAAGCTAACAACATCATACAATAGGGTTTAAGACTTAAAGGTAGGGTAAGCGATTTGCTTTGGTTAAAATAAGTGTTAAATAGCTCTATATTCTGATAGTACTCATTGCTATAGAGTGTTTGTTCAGTAAAAGGAGTCTCCTTGTCTCTCCACCTCTTTATTAAACAGAAAATGCATTTTCGTTTCAGTTTCATTTCCAATCTTATCCAGGATACAGATTAAACAAGTGAAATTGGAATTGATGACACTAAGAAATGAGCAGACAAAATTGGAACTGGAACACTATACAAATTAAGCTTAAAAATGGGTACTTTCTCCTGATT
Source organism: Gymnoscopelus microlampas (assembly GCF_963454915.1). Lineage (NCBI taxonomy): Eukaryota > Metazoa > Chordata > Actinopteri > Myctophiformes > Myctophidae > Gymnoscopelus > Gymnoscopelus microlampas. The sequence goes on from NC_139953.1 coordinate 10,649,829, forward strand.
GGCTGAGATTTTGACACCTACCGAAAAATGTATTTTCTGTTTATTAAAGAGCTGGAGAGACAGGGAGACATCTGTTAATGAAAAAACACTCTATATCAATGATTACAATCAGTATTTTAACCTTTTAACAAAATAACTTTTTGTTTTAACCAAAAAATATCACTTACCCTAGCTTTAAGCTTTATTTTAAATACTTATTTTTATAGTGGTTAAATGCTCAGAGACAGAAGGAGTGCAAGCAGGAAAAGAGGACAAGTGCACTGAAGGAGGTGAAGTAAAAACTAGGAGAAAGAGGTATTACATAATCCCCACGGGCACGGTGCGAGCTGGCTAACATAAACGGGGCAGGAAAATGCTCATTGCACCGCATCATATCCTTTTGGCTTCCATAAAAGTGAGCGTTTCTTTGTTGAGACAGGCAATAGGCAAAGCTCTGAGGGAGGTCGCACCGGGCTCAGGCACAATGCAATCATCCCACGCTGCTTTTCAGGAGGCTTAAACCCATTATACCAGCGCTAGCCATTTGACTCACTAATGCATTCTGGGACAGACAGGTCAGGTGCTGGGTTCCAAACCTCTGAGTTCAGACGGACAGTAATTTCATGGCTGAAATGAGTTGTGCAGATTAACCCATTGAGACCTGAAGCCGATTCTACATGTCTCCTAAATCCCAACAGTTTTCTGAAAAACGTACGTTTCTATATCAGCGGTGCTCAATCTTTTTCATGTCAAGGACCCCCAAAATTATACGTATTTGGCCGCAAATCCCCATCAAAATATTTTGTTCCAGAGACCCCCAGAAGTAAAGATTTGAGTTAAAAATGTTCGCTTTAAAAATATATATATATTCAAAGATTTGCACAAATTTTCACAAATTTTCAAAAATAGCAGATCTACAAGCTCGTAGCGCGGTGCCACGCTACGAGCTTGTATATCTGCTATTTTTGAGTAGCCAAAGTGTAAAATAATGCTTTTTAGCTCAAATCTAAAAATGACACAGTTCCAGGACTTAATGGGTTAAGTCTACTCGGGGCCACGCGTGTCGGGAACGATGCAAGCTGGGAATGTATTCCCCACTAGTTTATGCAATATCGGTTGTACCCGTCGACAGCGTGCCCAGAGCGGTATCCAACTACCATGAGGCCTATCGACTAAATATGGAGATACGGGGACACGTGGTGTCGTCAGGCACTGCTGACGTCGTGCCGACGATGTACTGTAGGCTCAGCAGCAGAAACTTGACACAAAGCTCGGCCGAACGAAGAAGCTGAAAGGTCAGGTCGGCCAATCAATGAGCCTCAGTGGCTGGAGCAATTGATCTGCATTTGCACACAGCCATTGACCATTACCATGTGCACGGAACACCGAAGCCCGTCTTTCCCCAAATGTCAGTTGTTTTATTAGCGTTTTTGTGTTCGCTGGCTCTCGGGTTGCCAAATCATGTGCGTGAAACAAGCGCTGTTGTTACCACATCCGTGAAACAACAAGCGGACCATGACGCACTTTGGGTGCTCATATCCCCCGACGGGTATGGTCTAGTACAATATAACTTATAAAAATGGGGTGGTTGTATTTTGTCTCCCCGCACGTCTATTTAGATCGTGTCAAAGGTCATGTCTCGCCTAGACACAGGATCTGACACGAACAGTTGCACACACCCCTACAGAGAAGCTTCTCTTCCAGCCAGGCAGTGCTGCTGCCCTGAAGGGATTGTGGCTCGACGGTAAGGCTTGGTAATGCTTCACACTTTCAAGTCCCATTAACCCATTAAGACCTGAGGCCGCGTCTAAAAAAAAACGAAATCCTAACAATTTTTCGGGAAAAAATATTTTTAAAAAAAAAATCGCAATTTTGCAAAAATAGCAGATCTACAAGCTCATAGCGCGGCACTCGGTGCCGCGCTATGAGCTTGTATATCTGCTATTTTTGAATAGCCAAAGACATCTAAAGTGACACAGATGCGTTCCAGGTATCAATGGGTTAAGCATAAATATGCTGAATTGAGGTAAATGGACTGAGACTCTGGGACAGGATGGATGAGGCTTCACGCGTATGACTCACATCACATTAAGGGTAAAAAAGCACTAACTGATTTGTACGCCGATGTTCCCGTGAACTCTTATGTATTAATTTCCCATCTGTCTGCAAGCTATGAAGATATGTATCTGGAGTTGGCTCCGATAGGGAATAAGAAGAGTGATGAAATTTTCAGGTGATGAAAATGTGGTATTTTGACTATTCTGAGAAAGAACTGAAGGAGGGATTCTAACGATTTAATTTGGAAAGCGACCCTGATGAAGGCCACAGGCAACTGGTTCTCAACGTGGGGTCCAGGGACACCCAGGTGTCAAGGCAAGTTCAATTCATTGACTGATTGAATACTTTATTAACAAATTGCAATGAGTAAAGCAAGTACAATTACACAAGCAATGCTAAAGGGATAACACAAAAAGCACTTAGGGCTTTGTTCCCATTGTGATCCCACATGGTGGTCCTACACTGAGGATTTGACAGATTTGACAAATCATTACAAAATGGGGGTCTGTGGCATAATGCATATCTAACTGAAATTACTTAAAATTTAAAAGGTTGAGAATCATTGCCATAGGCCATCTCCTTCAGTCTATATTAGTAGCTTAATGACTAGTATTACAATTCCATTGTCTTTTTTATGTTAAGTTCATAAAGTTAACATAAGGATAACTAAATGCATTTGAAAATTTAAAAAAATACTTTGCAGGAGTCCAATTCAAAAATAGCCCAAGCTCAATAGTCCAAGCTCAAAACGCGTCGCAACGCAACGCGTTTTGAGCTTGTAGATCGGCTATTTTTGCTACTTTTGTGTGACATAGTATGGCGAAGTACGGCATTAATTTACGAAAAAAAGTTAAAATACCCGACAGTAGCCTATATGCAATGTGGCCCTCTGGAGTGAGTGTGGAGATATAGTGGCCCTCTCCATCATCAAAGTTGCCCACCCCTGCTCCAGGCATCGTGTCAAGGTGTCCCTGAGCAAGACACTGAACCCCTTATTGGTCCCCATGCGCCCCCTGCTACTAAAAGGACGGGTCAAATGCAGAGAAGTAACGTGGCCTGGGGGACCACTACAAATAACCTTTTACTAGGGCAGTGCTTCTCAAATGGTTTAATTTCAAGACTCCCCCTGACTCTGGCTAGAGGAGCTTGGACAGAGCAGAATAAGGATGTGAGAGCAGTGGTGGAAAGTAACTACATGTAAATGCATTTACTCTTTACTCAATGTTGAGGTACTTTTCTCAATTCTTACTCCACAATAATTATTGGAAAGCTGTAGTTACAAGTTGTACTTTTAGATTTAGATGACCACGACACATACATTAACAAAATAAGCCCTATTTTATACTTCATCTATTCAAGACTTTGACACATTTTGAAAAGCTTTGAAAACAAACTTAGGAAAAAGGAACATTCTGCATAAAGAATGCTTTAATTGTGGTACTGTTAGTACATTTTGATGCCAATACCTTTACCCTTTTAGTCAGGGCAGGAATTATATGGAGGCCATGAAGGCTATGGCCGTCACTGCCCCGAGGCCACAGTGGCTGTGATGCCCCACCTGCACTTCATGATACTGATTTCTACTCTGCCTCTCTCTTCTCAGTACAGTTTTTAAACACCTGTGTCTTTTACGGACATTCTGAATCTTACCTCCCCTTCACTCCCCATCTTCAAATGGGTCCAGTGACCGTCATTTGTCCAGGGCAGAGCATGTATGAACTTTTGACTTAGGTGCTTGTACAAATATTAGATTTTTTTGTAAACACCAATAATTCATTTATTTCACTAATAGTTCTGCCCTGGCATTTGGCCTTTGTGCCCTCAAACAATTGACACCAAAGGCCAAGTGGTCTTGCCCCTAACAAGATGAAATTCCAGGCCTGCTTTTACTCACACAAGTAAAATTCTGAATACAATATTTTTACTTGTAAAATAATATTTCTACATTGTGGTATTGCTAATCAGCGTATTTCTTCCACCACTGCTCATGAAGGGGCTGTCAAAGCCAGTCTATATTACTGCCGACAAAATAGCTGCTGAGTCACAGCCATACTCGGGGAATTGGGAATTCATGGGAGCGTGAATGGCTGATGACGGTTGAGCTGGTGTGTCATGAGAAGTGACAGGCGGTGGCACAGATAATCAGGGGCCTTGCATATTTTTTTTAACACACAGTGACAAAGTGAAGTCAGTCATTTACCGCCTTCTCTAGTGATGACAGCGCCGACGTGAATGATGCAGATCAATCGGGAATGTTTGTTCATGGCGCGCACAAATGGAACCTTGCGGGTCCATTTGGTTCCATTTGTACACTCTCAGAGTTACACACCTTTTAAGGGGCCATTTGGAACCCTCTCAAGGAACCATGAGGGTCCCTGGACCACCACTTTGAGACCCACTGGTGTAGCAGAGTGTTTCCAGTGAGTCAAAATGCACAATATCAGCACCCTGACTCTGTTTGACCAGAATGGAACAGAGCCTTCATTGATATCATTGGTAACACAACAACTGTGAAGGAAGTAAGATTTCTGAACATTTTCTACCCGGATAACATCAGACTGGTGAATAAGGCATGAACACCGGCATGATTTGAGAAACATTGCACCTGCAGCTAATTGCTTTTCACCTGCATATGATACTAATGGTTTCAAAACACATGTGTGTTAATGTTCTAAATGTCATGTATCTAGCTGCTTTTACGTACGCTATATCTTTATTTGTTTCTATTTAACCTGTTTTCTATTTCTTTCCCCTTGCTCACACTCTACCTCCGTCGTCTCTCTTCTCACAGAACACTACAACACTACAAAAATAATTTTCGCCCACTTTACACGTGTAAAAAACTGTGATGTGACAAATAAAACTGATTCTGATGTAGGTGTTGATGCATAAAGTAAAATCTCATACTAAAATTATTTTACCAAAAAAAATTGTCCGGCATGAAACAGCATGCAATGAGACCCCCCCCCCCCCCCCTATAAAATAGCCCCCCCTATCCGAAAATAGCTGATCTACAGGCTCACACGTCGCAGCGCAACATGTTGTGAGCCAGTTGTGAGACTGTAGTCTCACAACTAACAGAGACTGATGTAGTTCTCAGTCGTGGCGGCTGAGAACTTTAATGCGGAGATAGAAAAGTAAACACAAAGCAATCACAGGACTTGGAGATGGTGCCCAAGAGCATCACCACAACGGCAAACAACATTTTCTTGGACAGAATGGGGGCAGTGTTGAAAAGTAACAACTGTAAGGACAGTTACTTAAGTAGTACTTAAGAGTTTATCAGCAACTCTCTCATATTGCTACTTTTACTTACAAGTTTTTCCACCACTGACCGTCACCGGGGGGCTAACTGGAGTCATGCTGCCAGCCTGACAACAGATGGCACACTGGCCACGGTCAGGAGAAAAAAGGCAAGTGGTGTTGTTGGCAAAACTCACACAGAAAGTTCAGACAGAGAAACCAGGACTCCCATTATTATATTACACACCAAGAATAGGCGTACTGTTCTGTAGCGAGACAGCCTGAAAATGGGATTTTATTAAAGCCAAGGGACCACTGACACTTTTGTCTGAAAGTAATATTGGATACGGTCATCCCACACTGAAGTCTGCTGGTCGAGCAGAGGAGCTGTGCTCGAAACGTTGCTATTTCTTTTCAAATAAGTGCAGAAATTGGACTATTCAACAGGGAATGGCTGGCTTCATGATCTTGCACTTTCTCTGGATCACCAAGTTTATTAAATTATCTTAATAATAGGGGTGCAACAGTTAATCAAACTAATCGACATAAACCACTTAAACCTTATGCCGGAGTCCCTCAGGGTCTATACTAGTGTCTTTTCTGTTTTCTGTTATTGTGGGGAAAGCTTTTGCTGAAAATAGCCAATTGACAAGCGCTCACAACACAACATGTTGGGAGCTTGTCGATCTGCTATTTTCAGTGAAAGCTTTCCCCACAATACAGATGCTCATGTCCAAAACTGATGCTTTTCAGGATACAAATTTTAAAAAAGCAAAACAAAAAGTCATACTGTTGTGTGACGCTGTAGAATGATTAAGTATGGCATCATTTCAGAAAAAAAAAACATCTGCCCGAAAGCAACGATATATCAAAAATCCACGCTTCTCAATCATTTGATAAATCGAAAAAGTAATCGATAGAATAATCGCAAAGAAAATAATAGACAGTTGCTGGCAGCCCTACTTAAATGTGCTTAATAATAATGCAAGGTTCGTATGGAACACTACGACAGCATTCTCTCAAATTAAATGAGGCCAGTGGAAGATGCAACTATCCTGGAGAAAACCAGCTCGTTTCCCCTCTTTGCAGCCTGTGCTCATGGGAATAACTACATGGACAGGTACAAGGACAAAGTATCACGCTGTGACTTTCAAAAACACTCACTCAAAACTTCACTCAGCTCAAGAAGGAAGGAATTGTCGCTCTTTTCTCGAAGTTTGCGGTGCATCAAATGTGCAGGAGCAACTCCAAATAATACAAAATGATAACAACTTCAACTTATATAGCACCTTTCAATAGACCCAAAGACGTTTTACATCAACAAATAAGTAAACAAACTAGCTGCCAAAAAAGCCTGTCTGAACAAGTGTTCCTTCAGTGCAGACTTAAAAGAGTCGGTTTTGGCACCTGGTTGGCAAATCTCCATAGGGAGAGAGTTCCAGAGAGGGTAGAAGAACTAAATTATGTTCAGTGTAACTCGGCTTTGAAAAAATACGTTGGAGACTGTGTGAGTCTGGACTCCCATCATTAAATACCTGGCACCGATGTGTCCCAAGATGACAAGACTTTGCATTTCTGGTACAACATATCAGCAGGTGTTCTTCATAATGAACATGAACACATTCAAACTGCCCTCATAGCTGACACACACAGACACTCTTGGGCCTTTTCAACTACAGGAACTAAGTGAACCATGTCGTGTGAAGTATTTCACAGGTTCAGGGTTTGTTTCCGTACGCTACAAGCTTGGTTTCTGATAAAAGGTTTTTAGAACCTAATTTGGGCCCCTGCTCAGGAAGTGGTCCAGAAATCAGAACTTAAACTTTCAAAAGTTTTCTAAAATAGCGAACATGGCAGCAACTTTTGCTTACTTTACAAGTGTTTATTTGTATTTTTTTATGACATACCTAGCCCTTCAGGGTGGTTTTGGTTATTATGGAAAAGTAAACAAAAACAATCACAGAGCTTCACAGGCTCTGAAATGTTTCAGGTTCGGGGGTTGCCTTTCATAGAAAAGACATTATGGCAATTACTGTACAATTGCCCAAAAACTGATACCCGACGTTGACAGGCTGGTTAAAGCCAACAGATGTGGCTTGAGGCAGCAATTTAAAAATGTGACACTGTTCAATGCACACACGTCACCAAAATGCATAATGAAAATTCAAATAACATCGAGATAGATGGGCATTTCCTGACCATTCTATTATTGTAAATGTGACAACTTCTTATACATTAGATGCTTTGTTCATTGTCCAAGTTTGATTACTGAAAGCAATTTGTTTAATCAATTCTACGTTTTGGGTTTGCTAATGTTCAATTCTAAATGGTTAATTCATGGACTAGGGGCTACCAAACAATCTTATCCAAAAAACAGCAATGTTTCTTTTTTAATCTCTCATCACAACTTGCATGTAGCCTACGACTGTACCAGTCATAAAAGCAATGCTTTCTAATTAGTATTCTTCATAAGAAACAAAGAAGAAGTCGGATGTACAGTGAAACTCTGCTATAACTTTGCAGTTATAGCAGAGACTGAGACACATGAGAGCAGGTTGAAACAAACTGAAAGGTGTGGGAGGACACACAAGCGTTTGTGCATGCACAGCTGATCCCACCTGCATGCAGCGGCACTTTGCCCAATCCGGCCTGTGGCTTAAAATCCCCTGCCATAGACCAGTGCTTCTCAAAGTGGGGTCTGGGGAACCCAAGGGGTCCTTGATGGGGTTCCAGTGGGTCCCCCAGAAAATGTTGTTAATATCGCATCACAATCGGTTTAACCACTATAACCCTATTATACACTTTGGTTTTCAAAAATAGCCAATCCAACAAGGTCAGCTATTAAAAATAATAATAATAATAATAATAATCTTGAAACACAAATCTTCTCTTCTCGGGGTCTCCGGCACAAAATAATTTCAGATGGGGGTCCACGGCCAAATACATATGAATTAGGGGGTCCTTGACGTGAAAATGTGAACCATAGTGCTAGCTCAGAGTGAGCATGAAGTAAAGCCCACTCCCCTGAAGACATGCATTTCTGGAGGACATGATAGAGCAGTGTGATGCACATGATAATGCTGCCTCGTTGACAGCACAGTGAAGACACAGGGAAGATAGTCATGTGCACGATCATGTGCACAAGTCACAAACCGGATCTGATTCTGATTCTGAACCCAGGGCACCCTGGCTTCTGACCTAATTGTGATGCTGCAGCAGCAGCATCACAATTAGGTCAACGTGCGCACGGTAAACACTCTGGCCGGCGGGGTGAGGCACAAGGTCCTTACAAAGACTTTAATGTTTCTACTAAATCCATTCATATCATAGCTTCCTCTCTTGTCTGCATGCTACACTCTGCTATCATGTGCTGGTTCTGACGGCAAGTATGAAGTCACCTTCCTGGGGTTATCCATTTTTGTAGACACCAGAGTAGTATACTTTTTTTCCCCCACCTTTCATTTAAGACATGTATGCTTTTATTTTAACAGTAGAGTTAAAAGGGGGTGTAAGTGATATTTATTTTTGTTTAAAAAAAAGTGTTGTATTCGGTGTGAAAAGGACACTTCAATCGACAAAGACAAAAGCTGATGATGAAGGAGTGTAGTGAGGTGATAAAACTTACTTGGAAGAGATTGCTAATAAAAACTTTTTGGGGCGGTGTAGCCGCCCCCTATAAGTGAGTTTTGGACACCGACCAAAAAATGTGTGTACCCCCTAACCCTTCCATCGTTAATGCAAATCGATACTTTTTTTCATATCAGCCAATCACATTACAGCTAGTGTCATCACCACTAACTGTAATGTGATTGGCTGACTTTGCAAATTCAGGACTGTGATTGGCTAGCGAAACACATGACACATGTGAAGCCCTATGAATAGCAGTATAGACTTTTAAAAAAAAACTTTTAAAATTTTTCTCTTTTACGTGGCTTATCGACCTCCCGGCTCGTGTGAAGCTTTTTTTTACCACTCACCTTGAATTTGTTTCCGACGCTGATGAAGCTGAGTTTCCCGGCCTTCTGCTTGCCGTCCCGGCTGTTGGTGAGGTTCTCAAAGAGCTCCCGCACGAAGCGGTCCTTGGACTCACTGATCAGGCACTCCAGGGACATGTGAAGGGCGTCGTTGTTCTTCTCCACAAACTTAATCTAGAGAACGAGAATGATAAGAGAACGTTATTCATAGCACTTTACGTACATAGAATCCGATTCAAAGCCGATTCTACAAATGTCTCCTAAATCCCAACAGTTTTCTTAAAAAAACACATTTCTATATCAGTGGTGCTCAATATTTTTCCCCCAAAATGATATGTACTTGGCCCCGGACCGCCATCTCAAAATGTTTTGTTCCAGGGACCCCCAAAAGTAAAGATTCGAGTTAAAAATGTTTGCTTTCAAACAATATATTTTCAAAGATTTGAACACATTTTCACGATTTTTCAAAAATAGCAGATCTACAAGCTCATAGCGCGGCACTCGGTGCCGCGCTATGAGCTTGTAGATCTGCTATTTTATATTCACAACCAAGGCTGCCTTTATAGTCCAAATATGTACACTCAAACCTACAAAACAGAAACAAAACAAAACAAAAGGACCCCTCCGCCCACCTCCCTTCCCCCTCCTCAGAAGTGCTGCCCCAGATTGCCTCCGTGTTTTGATCATAACTTTTAATCAACCAGCAGCAGGGGTCCCAGTCCCTCTAGTGTAAGGAAGAACTCATATTACAGTTATTATAATTGGTTATATGTAACCTCATTACATAATGTACTTTCAGCACGTTATGCTGTTCATCTTTTGTTGTTCATCTCTGTGCCCTGTGATACATGACGACACGTAAGAGCCAAGATGTCTCTCCAAGGCCTGATAGCTGTTGTTTATGGTACAGCTTGTCCTCGTAACATAACACACAGTATAACCATGTGCTTCCTTGTGCTCCAGGCAGAACGACTGTATCACAGGCCTGTGCGTTTTTTATTGTTTTTCAGAGTTGTCATCAGAATCAGCATTTTACACAAATGTGGTCGCGGCTTTACATGATAGATATAAAGAAAATAGTAAAGAATAATAATAATAATAGTAATAATCACAATCATAAGAGAAAGAGGCGAAGATAACCTTTAAACTGTTCACTTGTTTTGTATCAACTCAACCCTCTTGCATTCTTTCTCATTGACCAATGCCTGTCTTTAATGAGGCTTTCTGATTGGCGTTTGGCATGTGACGTCACACCCCGGGCCAAGTTGCGTGCCCTGCGTCCTGCGTCAACCTGTATTCCGTGAATGCATGTCTGAAGACCAGGTTTTAGTTTTAAAAATCTATATTAATTCTTTGGAGATATGCAGAGTGCAAGAAACTACCTGGATTATCACGGGTAAGCTTCAAAAAGTCATTAACCAATCAAACAACATGATTTTCAGGGGGGAGTGGGACCAAAGTTAGGAACCAAATGGACCCTTTGAAGGTCTGTAACTCTGATAGTGTACAAATGGACCCTTACGGGTCCACTTGGTTCCATTTGTAAACTCTCCGAGTTATGAGGTATGAAGTGTAAGTACATATTTTGACAGAGCAACTTTCACTTAAGATTGAATAATATTTGACCAAGAGTAGCTATATTTGACTCAAGTACTGCCATAAATACATTTAAAATCAGGATCAACTGGTATTCAGGAAACTCTTTAAGGAGGACTTGAAAGCTATAGCGACTTGATGCCTGCAGGAAACCCATTCCACATGACTGCTGTGGAATACAACAACAAACTAATCTCTCTCTCTCTCTCTCTCTAGTGCAGCGAGAGAGACTGCCATCCCCACCCGGCTTCCCACCCGTGAACACGGCCAGCTGTGTTCTTTGTAGCAGTAGTTCTTAAACTTTATGCGTGCCAGGGACCCCACAATGTTTTGTGCCAGTCACCCCCAGAGGAGAGGATTTGTGTTTAAAGTACCGTCTCGTAGCAAACAGCTCCAGCAAAGTGTCTGACGATGAAGCCTTCATCGTCTCTGACGTTCCTGTGGACCGCCAACTTTGACTTCCTGGGTATCTGAGGCGCGCACGCACACACACACACACACACACACACACACACACACACACACACACACACACACAATTATTATTACAATTATATTCTTGAACTCTATGAATAAAAATACAACAAAACTAATAATCATAATCATTCTGACAAAACAATTCTGGAATATCTATAACTGCTTTGTTCGTCAGGTTTGTATCGAACCGCCAGTTTTCCCAATCAATCTCCCCCAAATATCAATATACTTGTTTGCACGTGGTGCCTTGCACATAAAATAGCCGATCAATGAACTCACAACACTCGCAGCTCTTTGCATCGCAAGCTTTCAGATCGGCTATTTTCTGTGTGAGACACGGGCGTGAGAGGAGAGGAACCTCTGACACATGCAGGGTCTCTGACGGACACTCACAGTGAGGCGGAAGTGGTTTTTGTGTTTGCTGTGGACCGTATCGGTAAAGTGCTGGTCACTGGGCTGAGGTAGGCGGTTCTCTTCATCCAGAATGTCCAGGATGCCCACCATCTTGGACTCCACCAGGTCTGAGGGGAGAGGAGAGGAGAGGAGAGGAGAGGAGAGGAGAGGAGAGGAGAGGGAGACAGGTAAGATGACAGAGAAAAAGAAAGATGGAGACAGACAACGAGTTAAATAACCGGAGGAGAGTCAGCGGGATAGTACTCTCTCAATCTCTCAAAACAGATTCATAATCTGCCAGCACCACTGCCCTAAACATGTAATGTTGTTGTTAGATAAAGAAAGGGGAGGAGTTTAGGATGTTCTCTCATTGACCTCCTTCTCTTTGACACCTGAAGACATAAAACCCAGGTGAGGCAGGTGAAACCTGATTAGCATGTAGAGCAGGAGCATATGAGGGACACAAAGCTGTAGTGAGAGTGTGCGTGTGCGTGTGCCTGTGCGTGTGCGTGTGTGTGTGTGTGTGTGCGCACACGTGCGTCGCGCGTGCATCATTTATTTAGAGCGTTCTTGACCCAACAACATGTTTCTAAAATGAAAATCATGTGTCAATTCCACTATGCATATTCAAGGTCACATAAATCTTCACAATAATATCACAATTCGATATTATGTAGTTATATGCAGTGCATACTCCTTCTCACTGTTCACTCCGAGGCGCAGAAGGAGAAGGGGAATAACACTGTTGGCCGCACGAGAGCAGGGCCGATTTCGTAAACACGAATCGCGTGCGTACGAGGTGATGCTGCATTAATGTAGTTGTTAAAAATGTATTGCACTGAGATTACGCCTACAGCAGAACTAGAATAGCTACCGTGTGTGACCCTGATTCAGTGGTGGACATTTACTTGAGTACTGTACATTTTGAGTGAGTATCTGTACTTTACTTGAGTACGGTATTTGGATACTTGTGACTTTCACTCCACTACATTTTGAACACTGATATTGTACTTTTGACTCCACGTTTCTAGGCAGGGAAAAAGTACATTATGAACATTTCTAGGAAGGGAAAAAGTACATTAGGAATTAACCACTTGAACCCTATTTCAAATAGCAACACATTGAAATAAAAAAACGAAAATGTAATTTGTACTTTTGTATACTTACGTATTCTTAATACAAGCAAGTACTCCAGTACTTTAACTCATGAACACATTTGACAGAGCAACTTTCACTCATATGTCCAGAACTGTACATTTTTCAAATTCAAAAATAGCAAAAGTAGCAGCTCTACAAGATTTGAGCTTGCGGATCTGCTACTTTTGATGCTTTTGTGTGATGCTGTAGTATGATCAAGAGGGATGAAAATTACACAAAAAGTTAAAATATGGAGATAGAAGGTTTCTGCCCCTCACAGCGACGATATTTGACCAGGAGTATCTATACTTTGACTCGAGTACTGCCGTGACTCATGTGCACTCGTGGATGAGCGGGGCCTGGAACGTTACGTTCACACAGGGACAGGGCCTCACACTCCCCCCTTGCACTCCCCCACACGCCTGGCCGCCCCATCTGCTGAGGGGACCGCTTTTACACCAAGGGGCTAGCATCCGGCTTGTAAATTGAGGCTATATAGGAAGTGACAGTTCATATGAATGGCCTGTAGTCTCGCCGTTTCACCCCTGCTGGTGTCAGAAGCAGTTAGGCTCCATTTAAGCGGATGGGTTTTTGCCGAACTTTACACTTGATTTTATTACCTTAATAAACATTGTCATAAATACTATATGCTTCCAGTCGCTAGTTTAAAGTCTTCTTTCAATCACCATGATATGTGTTTTGGTCCCATTTATTTTTAAATTGATGATAAAGTAAGGTATGCTGCAGGAGGGGCGTGACTACCTTGTGATGATTTTGATTGACAAACTACCTTAGTGGGTGGAGAGGCCATGTGGTAATAATTATAATCATGCCCATGTGTCTACTGTACCTGACCTGTCAAGGTGTCCCTAGCTGAGCAAGTCACTTAACCCCTAACAGCCACCCCACGCCATCCCCCGAATGCTCCTCATCACCATCTGAGCAGTCATCAGCTGGGTGAAGCTGTAATCACCCACGGGATTCATTAATGAAGGTCTCCCCTACTGTACATGCTGTCCTCGAACCTGAGTGTCCAATGCTTCCCACGCTGATACAGTCTGACTGCACAAATGCCTCAAAAATGTTATTTGTTGTTTTGTTTTGGATGACAGTGGTTCTCAAAGTGGGGTCCAGGGACCGCCAGGGGTCCTTGAGGGGGTTCTAGGGGGTCCCCAGCCAAATGATTGATAGTTAGGAGCCAAATGGACCCCTTATTGTGTCTGTGAGTGTACAAAAGGATTGGGTTGCCAAAGATCAAAATGGTAACAAATGGGGGTCCGTAGCCCAATGCATATCAAACTGGGAGGACCTTGAAATTGAAATGGTTGAGAATCACTGCTATAGCTGTAAAGTCTTCTCTTATGGGGGTCCCTGGCATATATTTTCGAATTGGAGTCTGTGGGCTAGCATGTGTCAATGTGGGGGGCCTTGACATGAAAAGTTTGAAAACCACTGATGTAGAAGACGGCATGCGCTGGTGGGAGGTACAGCGTAGCATGCACTGATGAAGAAACAGGACAACATGCACTGTTGGGAGGCACAGATCACTAAGCACTGGTGGGATTTGATCCCAGGCCCAGGAAAACTGTCTGATGATCCTGCCACGAAAAATGTCCCAGTTTCCCAGGTTAATCTACAATGGCAGTCAGATTTGATCTTTTTTTAAAAAGGCCCAGAGGACACCTTCAGACCTGCACCGTGGCACAACTAACAATACAGCATGCAAGCAGGAACAAAGTACCGGAGCACAAAACATGCTTTGGTGTTGTCTTTCAAAAGAAAAAGAAAGAAAGTAATGCAATTTGTCTGGTAGGCGTGCAGCCGTGCACACGCCAGCCTGTGCATGCACGCACACACACAATTCTATTCAGGTTTTTTTTCCATCCTGCAGCCTTGCCTTAGAAAGGTTATAGCTTAAATTAAACATACTGTAGAGAGGCTTCTGATCTCATGCTATGATTGAATTGGCCATAGGTTTAATGAAGTCTTGAAAAGCAGCACCCCCGCAGCAAACATCTTTCAGCCGAACACAATGATCGACTGGTTGGTTTTTGGAGAGAGGCTCGTTTCTGGGGTTTTCGACCATTTCTTCCAGGGTTGGAGAGTTTTCAAACGTTTGCAGAGATGCCCCGATGTCTCCAGCAGTTGATGTGTAAACCACGTGACCATGAAGGTCTGGGTTTGTTTGCCGCCTGGGTATCTGTTTTTCCACATCATCTTTTATAGAGATAATACCATAAAAAACTTTCTTTGGAAAGATGTTAACCTTAGCCCACACCTTCCATTACATTGCCCTTGGTTCATTCATCTGTGTTAAACTGAAATTGCAAAAGGTGTTAGTGTGGTAATGAGAATCTCCCCGATATGTATTCTTAGGTAGAGCTGTAGTGCGTGTGTGCGAGTGTGTGTGTGCTTGTGTTTGTGTGTGTGTGTGTGTGCGTGCGCACGGAAGCGGCACAGTGAACAGTGGGAAGTAGCTCTAAAGTCTAATCTTCCAAAGATGAATAGGCTCTATGCACAGCAGCCATATTATCACTTCCTTCACAGGTGTTACCAATGATACTAATGAAGGCTCTGTTCCATTTAGTCTAGCACAGTGGTTTCCACGACCCCCATAACTCTGAGAGTGTACAAATGTACATTTGTACACTCTCAGAGTTACACACCCGTAAGGGGCCATTTGGAAGCCCATGAGGGTCCCTGGACCCCAACTTTAGACCCACTGGTGTAGCAGAGTGTTTCCAGTGAGCCAACATGCAACAATATCAGCACCCTGACTCTGTTTGACCAGAATGGAACAGAGCCTGCATTAGTATCATTGGTAACACCTGTGAATTTCTTCACAATATGGCTGCTGTGAATAGAGCCTATTGAAACCAAAGATTCGATGTACCCACAAATTATGTCTCCTGTTTAATCACTACATGTACACCTGAGCCAGTGGCAAACTTAAATAAAATGACTTGTCGACAAAAAGGCTGCTCTCGACGAGGTACACGAGCGCTTAACGCCTGGCTGGCGAGGCATGCCGGCTGTCTCATCTAGCGGGGGACCTCACATCTCAGAAAACCTTTTTCAAGTATTTTGAACAACTAAATTCCCACACAAAAAAAACGCATAGTTGCGAATGTTCCTCCACTATTGCTGCAGCTGTCTTGGTGTGAAATTCATTCTTGGATGCCTGGCATCTCAAAGGATGTCTTCTTTCCATGAATTTCAAGGCTGCATTTGAAGGAGCATTTGAAATGGGACAGCCCCGGTATAGCGCCGCTGTGATGTAATCAGCCTTTAAAATGCAGCCTTTGAAAAATGCAGCCCCTGAATTGGGACACAGCTGCCTGTTAGACCACAGAAATTCCATTTCAACTCATATTCAATTTATACGATTATTGTGCCAGTCATCCACTTTCACCCCTGGCGTCCCCATTATGGGCATATATTGTACCTTTTTTTATAAGAGATGCATCATCTCATTTTCGAGGTGGACCTTCACAAATGAACAAAGCTTATTCCAATCGGATGGGGCTTGACATTCACGTCGACCAATTTCCTCTGAAATTGCCATTTTTTTGTCAATGATTTCAGAAATTGTGTGAGCTTGTAGATTGGCTATTTCACAATAGGGGGGCTGCAGCCATGGTTATCTGGGGGTCCATGTTGGCATAGAAAAGTTTGGGAACCCCTGTGTTTGACTGTTTGAATATAGGCATGGTTTTGATGATCACTACCGTCTAAAACATTTGATTGCATTTACAAGTGATGGCTCAAATGTAACGTTGGGGAGCAAATCAGGTGTTTTTTTTAAATCACGAAAATAAGAAAGTTGGAATATGGAGATAAGAGGGTTTCTGCCTGACAGCGACGATATAGCGGTGGGGTTATTCACTTCCAGTCCTTCAATAATACAGTCCATCCCCAAAAAACTTCGAACTTCTTTCTGCTTCGGCAGGTCTTGCTGAAACTATCAAAGTTCTCCGAGGACAAAACCGGTTTATACTGGCTGAGGCTCCACTAAAACAGTGATTTTTACCACGCTTCTCTTGCTGTTTGCTTCCATTGACCGCCGACACGCTTTGACATCATTTGTAGGCACTGTGTCTGTTTGTTTGCTCTGCACTGTTGTAATTGTGTTCTTCTTGACCTTCTGAAACTTTGTTTGGAGTATGCTGCCAGCTTGCTCAGATGCTCAGGATCTGCACCAGCAGGTATCCAACATTTGTTCAAATGAGCGTGCCACGGGTGCAGCTGTCCTAGCGGTTAAGGCGCATACCACATGTAGGCTCTAATGGAGCCTGACAGCGAGTCGTGGGTTCGATTCCAGAGCCCAAGCTTGTAGATCAGCTAATTTTCAAAAGATGTGTATACATTTTGAAAACTTGTGAAATGGGACTTTCTGCAGAATAAGTACTTCAATATATTTTGATGCCAATACTTTTGTACTTTTACTCAAGTCAATTTTGAATACCAGACTTTTAGTCGTAACAGAGTATTTCTGCATTGTGGTATTTATACTATTACTTGAGTAAAAAGATGTGAGTACTTCTTCCATCACTGCTTGGACCTCATGCATGATGACCTGAATACATTGGCCCTTCTCTCAGAGTGCCTACAGAAATGCACAGCCTCTGTAGGCAGAGATAAACTCATCAAACGCAGTATTCACTTTATTGAAGGGCTGAAAGAGAAACACACTTGAGGCTGAAATGGTCGCAGAAAGAGAGCATATTCTGGTCTATTTCTCTGCAAGACAAAATTGTTGCCATTAAAGGTGCATTAAAGGTGGTGTAAACAAAAGCTCTATATTGTGATAGTAATCATTACTATAGTGTGTCTGCTCGATAACAGGGGCCTGTCTCTCCAGCTCTTTAGTAAACAGAAAACAGATGTTAAGGTTGGACTTGGTCACCAATTTCATTTGGTTTACTTAAGTCTTAAGCAACATAAGCAGTCGCTTAAGGCCACAACCACTAGGGGGCCACCAAAAAAAAAAAGGTTTTTATTTTATTTTATTTTTTTACTTTCATATTGTAATTATGTCATGTATCTCCTATCCAACCACTAGCGTTATTATTTTAGTATGCAATAAAAAAAATGACATAACGATTTTATAATGGGGATGTTTGGGGGGGGCCTCCAAAAAAAAATCTTGCTTAGGGCCACGAAAATCCTAGGGCCGGCCTTGCATGCCAGAGATTTTTCAATGAAAAAAAAAAAAGTACTCGGGAGCCGAGATACAAAATTTTAAAGTTTTAAGTTAACAAGGAAGTGGATGAGAGTAAAGATCTTCGAAAATTCATATCTCCTTGGTCTTTGGGTCAAATTAAAAAAAAAGTAAAAGAAAAAAAAAAGAAGCTAAAATCGAGTTAACTCGATCTTGGCAGGCAAGTGATGAAAAGCTAATATCGAGCTAACTCGATCTAGGCAGTCAATGTGTTAAGAGGTGAAGAGACAAGGAGACCCTGTCTCTGTACAAACACTCTATAGCAATACTTATTATCAGAATACAGAGCTATTTAACACTTATTTGAACAAAAACATATCACATGACACCTCTCCTTTAATCAACAGCACTTTTCAACCAGCCTAATTAATAACAGGTGTCACCTACATACTGTATGTTTGACACATACAGTACTTCATTCAGTGGCTCTCCAGTTCAGCTCAGAACACCTGTTGGATTCGCTGGAACATTTTGGAGTTCTGGAGTCTAAACAAGTGCCAGAGCCTGTAACCCCTGCCCTGGGTACGGCGAGAGAAGCATCAGAATTGTATGTGAGGAGTTCAGCTTTCTGTGCACATCTACAGTTAACACTTAAATCCTATACTTCTTTGACCGGGGTCCCCTAGGGCAGTGGTTCTCAAACATTTTGGGCTCGGGGCACCGCTAAACATATTTTTTTCATCCACGGCACCCCAAGGTTTTTGACAACATTTTGTCAACTTTTCCCTGCAGATCAGAGATCAGGCACACTGGTGTGCATGGGCAGGTAGCAGCGCTACTCCAGCTGAAACCATGCTGGAACAACCGTTATAAACAGCCGTTTGCTGCTCCTGACTCATCAGACACGGCCTCCAACGTCGAATGGGTGTTAACTGTCAACATTATTTGTTCTCTAAAGAAACTTGCCCAGATTTCCCTTTCATCTAGCCTCTGACATCTGCTGACACATGCCATGTTAGGAAGAGTGCATTTGCCTGACTAATGTACAAGTAGGTACTGTAAAAAGCATATCTCTTTCTCCAAATATGAAAGTATTCCACAGCACCCCTGGACTGGCGTCGTGGCACCCACTTTGAGAAACCCTGGCCTAGGGGTCTGTACGTGGTGCCCTCCTTTTTTCCCTCTACACCAAATCGCCGAGAAATAGCCCGATTGCTGATCTCAACGTTGTGAGCTTGTGGATCTGCTATTTTCACT
Organism: Gymnoscopelus microlampas; assembly: GCF_963454915.1. NCBI lineage: Eukaryota > Metazoa > Chordata > Actinopteri > Myctophiformes > Myctophidae > Gymnoscopelus > Gymnoscopelus microlampas. The sequence continues at coordinate 10,669,104 of NC_139953.1, forward strand.
GAATGTTCGCCCGCTATAACATTCCCAGAACAGGAACCCTAATGGGGTTAAGACCATTAAGACCTGGAACGCATCTGTGTCACTTTAGATTTCTTTGGCTATTCAAAAATAGCAGATATACAAGCTCATAGCGCGGCACCGAGTGCCGCGCTATGAGCTTGTAGATCCGCTATTTTTGAAAAATCTTTGAAAAATGTTTTTTTAGATTTTTTTTCAAAAAACTGTTTTAGATGACTGCAGCGGGAGAAAGGTTCCACCTGGACTTGTAGCCATCGTGAACCGTAATCTTCTCATTAGATGCAGCTCGGTGGAAAGTGAGCGCTGCCGTTCATGTCTTTGTATAATAGTATCACGTACTGCAAGCGCTGTGTTGTTACATCTATGCAAGTACATAATATATAAGGCAGATTTCTCTTTTCCTACAGGGTAATAAAACAGGTGTGAACACTAAGACGATACAATAAAAACGCATTTTGTTTTTGAGTCAAGGCCCTGCTCCGACCCTGACCCCAACTATTTCTGCTGACTGTGCTACTGCAGCAGCAGAACGGCTGAGGCCGTTTCACACAACACAGTTGAACATCGGAGAGGAGGCGTATTGCCCTCGTTCTCCTCAATTCACCTCCCTTCATTCCCCCCTCCTAAACCCACCCCCGCTCCAGGAGATCAGCTCTCACAAAGGACCATCTGTCTGCTCTGCACAAGTGGAGGAAGTACTCAGATATATATACATAATGTATATCGTTGCTATCAGGCAGGAACCATATTCTCCGTATTCGTCTCCATATTCTAACTTTTTGTGCTTTTTCATGAAATAACCTACTTGATCATACCATTTGGTTCCATTTGTACACTCTCAGAGTTATGGGGGTCGTGGAAACCACTGTGCTAGACTAAATGGGACAGAGCCTTCATTAGTATCATTGGTAACACCTGTGAAGGAAGTGAGCATCTAAAGTAGCAGTTCCACAAGCTCGAAACGTGGCGCAAAGCGACGCGTTCTGACCTTGTCGAAGTATTTTCATTTTTTTTTTAAATTTGTCAATTTCTTTCCGCAAAATAGTAGATCTACAAGCTCTTCTGAATAGCCATAGTGTAAAATACAGCTTAAATGGTTAAAGCATGTTTTGTAACTACTGTAGTAACTTTTTTTTTTAAATCTGAGTACCTCTACCACCACTGCCCACACCTTAGCTCACCTCTCCATTCCTCCATTCAGCTGCTCCTCCATTCCTTCTGTTCTCTCACCTCGCCTTGCACCTGCTTCACTCCTCTCTCTCCTCTGTCCTCCTCCCCTAACCCATTAAGACCTGAGGTGATTCTTAAAAATGTTTTCTAAATCCTAACAGTTTTTTGAAAAAAATCTAAAAAAAAAAAATTAAATATTTTTCAAAAATAGCAGATCTACAAGCTCATAGCGCGGCACTCGGTGCCGCGCTATGAGCTTGTAGATCTGCTATTTTTGAATAGCCAAAGAAAGCTAAAGTGACACAGATGCGTTCCAGGTCTTAATGGGCTAAACAAACATTTGTCTTTCTCTTTTAAACTTCACTCGACTTTCTTCTTCTCCTCCCCAACCATCTCAATCATTAAACTCCTCTCCTTTCTTCTTCTCTTCAGTGCACACGGCGTCCAGGTCAAACCCAACCAAGCGAAAACAAGCCGGCTCAGAAGATTCCTATTGATTTTTTTGAAAAGCGTAATATTGACTGTAAAATTAAACAGATTGTCATGCTATATTAAATCATGTTGCCCGAAGGTTGCCGGTTCGATTTCCCGCGCCGGCAGGGAAAATCTGGGTGGGGAAGTGAATGGCCACCACTCAGCCCTCCCCAAACACCGCTGAAGTGCCCTTGAGCAGCAAGGCACTGAAACCCCAACTGCTCCAGTGGCCAACAGTAGAAGACTGTGGTTGTACTGGTCAGCTATCAGGCTTTAATGTGTTTGTCTATGTGCAGGGCTTTGCTGAAAATGGGCACTTGTGCTCAGCTACTACCCTGGGTAAATAAATAAATACACTTTGAGAACCACTAATATATGACAGCGGATAATGAGTGGTGTCTAGGGGGCGTACAGTACCTATGCAGTCCTGATTGTCGACGTAATGCACCTCGTTGACGCCGAGGCCCTCTTTCTGGTACAGCTCTTGTTCCTGGAATGCAAATGCGACAGCAGCTGTTAATGAGGTGACTTAACGACATCCATTCAACCGTGTGCACGTCGCTGTATGTCGGGTGGAAACCTTATTTGTCCAAAACTGTTACTTTTCAGTGAAATGGGGGGGAATGGGCTCACAACGCGTCGCAGCACGACGCGTTGTGAGCTTGTAGATCGGCTATTTTTGCTACTTTTGCGTGACACTGTGGTGTGACAAAGTAGGGAATGAATGCATGAAAAAAATATTAACAAAAAAAGGTGAAATATGGAGATATGAGGTTTCTGCCCGACAGCAACGATAAGCAGCTTCACTTTTTCTTGCTTCTAATGAGGAGCGACAGTGCAGTTCTGTTCTGTTCTGCTCTAGCTTCTCTAATGGAAGGCACTTACAGTAGTACTTAAGATTCGTTTTTAACGCAAGACACAAGGGTTAAGGCTTTCATCTGTGTTGTGTCTTCAGTCGAAAATAAACTGTAAATTGGTTGCTGGCACAAAGCGAAAAGCATATTACAGGCTGGCTGCTATTGAGCACAACATAGACTCTTAACGCCAAAATAGGCCTTAATAGATCTTTGAATTATTAATACATACACAGTTCAGGTGGGCAGAAAAAAAGATGTGTGAAATGCAAATAAAGCATGTGGATAATGAGACGATTTAAATACATCAGTCTTGGCTCACCTCTTTAAGGATCCGTTCGTTGAAAAACTGCTGTAGCTTCTCGTTACAGTAGTTGATGCAGAACTGCTCGAAGCTGTTGTGTTCAAAATACTCTGGGGAGAAAAGAACAAGATGTGATTATTAATCAAATGCATGTCCAAGTATTGTACTTGGTGACATTGGTACAGGTACCGTATATATTTATGACCTACAGATCTTCACAGTTCTTGAGAACCACTTGTGCTACACTAAATGGAACAACGCCATTAGAATGGCTCTGTTCCATGTAACGCTCTGTTCCATGTAACACCTGTGAACGAAGTAAGGAAGAGGCCCATTTCTTTCCAATATGGCTGCTGTGCATAGACTCGTCTGACCATCCCACCATGTCAACGGTAGGGGAAACTATAATGTGCAGTGAAATCAATATCCATGTGCCCACGGAGTATGCGCGAGTATGAGTGTGAAATAACAACTTTTACAGTGTATGATAAATGAAAGAAAAGAGCAACAGCAGCCTTTCAAAAAGATGACACTACCCTCAAACGGACTGGAGGAGAGGAGAGGCTCTGAATCCTCAATGGAAGATTTAATTCCTAAATGTGCCTCGCTCGTCTGGACTGGAGGTTGTTTGGATTCAAAACAGCGGACCTTAAACAAGATGAAGGTAATTTGTAACCTGTCGAGAGGCCAGTCGCAGTTTAAAGATAGTTCAACAACCAATTTGCCTCAACATCTTGGAGTTAAACACAGCAGAGTGGGCGGAATACGAAAGAGCAAATCAGCTGCCCCAAAAAGCAGGTTCAGACTTAATGAGCCCATAACCCTAGTTGTAACCTACGGTATTGTAAAAATCACACCCAGTGTGAAGTGGGCGGTGTGTGGTCATCACAACATGACTCACTTTAAAAAAAGGATAGATGACTTTTTTTAAAGTCCATACTGCTATTCATAGGGCTGCACATGTGTCATGTGTTTCGCTAGCCAATCACAGTCCTGAATTTGCAAAGTCAGCCAATCACATTACAGTTAGTGGTGATGACACTAGCTGTAATGTGATTGGCTGATATGAAAAAAGTATCGATTTGCATTAACAATGGAAGGGTTAGGGGGTACACACATTTTTTGGTCGGTGTCCAAAACTCACTTATAGGGGGCTGCTACACCACCCCAAAAAACAGAGTTTCTCAACAGAGATGGTACCGGCGCCCCAGGGGGAGTTCCTTTGGAGGTGGAGGCAATATGTTTGAAAGCGGGCCGCTGTTGTGTCCTTGGTGGGCACCAGTTTATTATATTCAAATGCACATTTTAATTTCATCAGGTTCCTTTCATTATCTAAAGCTGCAGTCAAGTGTGGCACAATTTGTGAATGTTTGTTTAGTTTATTGTTGGGGTAATTGTGGTACAACACCAAATCTCTTCAACCAAAATAGGGAGTCTACTACTAGCTCACAACGCATCGTGTTGCAGCGCATTATGAGCATTCAATGAGATGTTGGGGGGGGGGGGGGGGGGGGGGGCAGTAACCGTCCTGGATATAGACAAATTATTTGTTTACTGAGAATAGTGGACCTACAAGCTCACAATGCGCCGCGGAGGAGCTGTTACTTTTTAGGAAATGGAAAAAAGTCAAGAACCTGCGTTCCAATGGATCCAATGTCGTTATTTAGTCACAAGCTCTTGTTAATACTGTTCATTGTTTAATGTGTATAAAGCCCACAGGCAGACTTAAAGGGATAGTTCACCACCAAAATGACTTTTTTTTCTATCGATTAGTCACCCCATGGACACTTGAATTCATGGATATTTTTCGTTTTTGTCGCATTCCTAAGACAATAACAATAATATCATGATGACCGGCAGCGGTTCCGGTAGGAGACACAAAGAGTCTCCTTTGTGTCTCCTACCAGAACCGCTGCCTAGCAGTCCGCTGGTCATCAAATTATTGGCTTTAAAACAAACAAGTATCGATGAATTTAAGTCTCCATGGGGGTGACTAATCGACAGAAATAAAATAAAAAATGTGGGTGAACTATCCCTTTAACCACTTTCACTTTCAAAATGTTTCAAAAATTGCTAAATCGGCAGATCTACAAGCTCACAACGTGATCTATTTTCGCTACTTCCGGGGTGACACACTTGCACGACGAAGCAGGATTCATTTGCAAAATAAAAAGGTGAAATATGGATACACAAGGTTTCTGCCCCAACAGTGAGGATAAGAGGGTGGGGGTAACACACCGAAGCCAGCGATGTCCAGGACTCCGATGAAGTTTGCGGAGGAGTCGAAGGGGAAGCACTGGTTGACCCTGGTGACCACGTGGTCGAACAGTCGACTGTACACCGCCTTGGCCAGAGCGTCCCGCGCGTTGTTAGCCTGCTCCACCTTCAACGGCACCCTGGGAAACGAACACAAGCGATAATGTCGTTAACAGAGTCTATGTTGACGTTTTGTTTTGGGCTTTAGGTTAACCCATTAGATTGTAGATCTGCTATTTTTGAAAAATCGTGAAAATCTTTGCAAATCTTTGAATATAGATATCTTTTTAAAGCAAACATTTTTTAACTCAAAGCTTCTGGGGGTCTCTGGAACAAAATATTTTCAGATGTGTGCCAAATTTTGGAGGTCCAAGTTTTTTCAGGAAATTGTTAGGATTTATAAGACATTTGTAGAATCCCCAAAAGCAAAGATTTGAGTTACAAATATGAGTTAAAAATATAATATATTCAAAGATTTTCACAATTTTTCACTTATATTTTTCACAGAGTTCAGCTTATAGCGCTGCACTCTGTGCTGCACTCTGTGAGCAATTTTTGAATAGCCAAAGAAATCTAAAATTACACAGATGCGTTCCCGGTCTTAAATGGTTAATAATGTTTTTGGGATATTTCTTTCGTTTCTTAATAACTCATTGTTTATTTTGTGGGGTGAAAAAAGTTGTATGCTGTTTTATGCTTTATGGAGGGGAAAATGTAATTAAAATGAAAACCAAATGAGATATAACACACTTTTCTCTCTATTTTTTAAAGACGAAACTGTCATGTCATGTTTGTGGTGATATGACCTTTGCTAGGTGTATCACCTTGCTCTGGGAGCATAAAAAAATGGAAGATTTTTTTCTTCAGACTGATTTCGTATGCTCCTAGAGAGCAAGGTGACCCAGGAACTAGGTCCCCAGACAGAGATTGGTATTCAGCCTAGACTAATAAAAACAGATAGAAAGACTTTTTCTTTTCTTCACAGTTCATTCAAATGGCAAAGAAAGGAGTGAGTATGATTGCATGGGGTGAGATAAGATGTACCACATATTGCGTGTTCGACTTCAATCAACTTAATTAGACAGCGGCTGTCGCTGCTCGGAATGAATGCATTAGAATATGCCAATGTTCTGTCGCTCTAGCACAAGGTTATAGCTTTACATTGACAAATATCACGAACATACTGTAGTACAAAATGTGTACTACAAATACACATACAGTACATAATAAGCAAAATGACACTGGGTCCAAGAAGATCATTCGGCAGATATTTCATCTATGCAACCTTTGCAATCACAGTAATATTTTGAGATGGGAAAAATGTACGGTAAGTGAACTCATGGTACTCAGTGGCTGTTATCTCTGTGAATGACTGCATCCAAACCCGTCTCTGCTCTGTCACACTCCAGTGACAAAGCATTTCTTCTGCACATTTCTTTTCAGCCAGACATCGTGACCTCAGAATGTCTCATGGCTCTGTAGTAGAGCTGGGCAATTAACCGAAAATGTATTGAAACCAATATTTAGAACCAATAACCGACTTCATCTTGCTCATGTACAGTAAGTAGGTTAATCGAATAATCAAGAAGCAGGTTTTTATATATGGTATACCGTATATACTGTATACATTTTTATTTTTTCTTATATCTAAACAAATCAACACGACAAAATTCCACTAGAAGCTTTATAATCAACTAAATCGATTATATCATCAAGTCTAATCAAACAACATAACACTGTATTATACTTCGTTGTACAATGGTGGCGTACAGAAATAGCGAAAATAAGCTTGGCTATTGTCAGTATATCTAAAAAAATATCTTGTTCATTAATCTTAATGGAGGCAAAAGTTTGAAATAATCGTGATGTTGATTTGATTTGAAGTGCCTCAAATTTCACATAGGCAGGGACCAGCACTTTCCAAAAATACGCGTCGCCGAAATGTAAACGTCATCGTTGGCGCTCTTTGCACAGTTGGTCAGAAACATGACTTGAATATTTTCAGCGAGGAGTTTGATACTTTGTAAGTAAATATGTATATGGAAATTGGGCAACTGCACATGAACCCTCGTGCCCCTATTCTGGGCATGTCATAATAGGCGATTATTTGGCGAAAACAAGGGACCATTCAGCTGAAATAGGCGAACATTCTGCGGAAATAGCCGATCTACAAGCTCACCGCGTTGTGAGCTATTTTGGCAATTTCCCCTATTTGACGTACAGTACAGCAAAGTATACAGGGTTTAAGTGGTTAGGAACAATGTGGATTCGTATGTATTTGTTATCATATAAGACCATCGTCCATGGCTTTAGAATTGGACTTTAAAAAGTGGAATTCAGCGAAACGGCACTTTGGAGAAGATTTGCTCGTGGAAGATAGAATATAGCTTTGTTCCATGACCCGAACGGTAGGTTAAGTGTCAAACTATTTCAAATTGTATTTGGCTCTCCAGGGCAAGGGGATACCCACACAGAAATGTTGAATTACCTCCAACTTGACCTTTTTACCTTTTACGACTAACAACAGCCCTGTAGCTCTTAGTAAAAAATACCTGGTTTCTGTCTCACTTAATCCCCCAATGTTTAATTCATAGCACCTACAGCCAGTACTTAGGGGCCTTGAGTTTTAATGCCATGGTTATAGCCTCCCATTTAGACAACAGGTGGTCTGAATGCCAAAGCTTGCATAATAACTGAACGCTAATGTTTACAAGTAGCCTAATACATATTCCCTATGAGTCTGTCAGGTCTTTCCACCTCGCTCTGTGTACAATCGCTTCCCCTCTGAATGCAATTACCAACTCAACGTCCCAGCTGTGGAGGTTTTCCCTTACACTCAACGCTCGGTTGCTGAACAATTGTTTTGTGGCTTCATAAGATTTGAGCGGAGCTTTCCATTTGAACGTATTTATTTGTATTGTATTTACAGTATATTAATTTGGCTTGCAAGCATAATATTAAAGAATAAACATTTCTACAGGACTCCAAGTTAACGTTTTAATTGGTTGCACTGGTGAGCCTAACTTTTTCGTTCAGGCGCACGCACCGTTTTTCACCGCAATAATACAATTAAATGTATTATTGCGTATTATAAATGTACTTTTTTGGGGGGTCAGCTTCCACAAACATTGTCATTTCTTAACACATTATGTAAATACTTTTAAAAAAGTAATAAAGGTAGCTTCGGAAGATTAAACCATCACTTATTTCAGACTTATTTTGAGGACATAATGAGGATATTGCAAGTGGGTTCCCACTTGGCAAAACACTAAGACTATATATATAATGTAAAAGAGATGTCTTGATATTTTTTCTTTACAACCTTGTAAATGTACTTTTAATCGTGATCCTGATAAATTGGAACTTAAAGCATACTCTGTTAGTTCCCTTGATCCAAGCCTCGAATACAATCGATTGGCTGATCATTCAAATAAACATGCTAATCGCGGCCCAACGATCTGACCACTTAACACAAGTGGTCAAGCTGTGTGGGACGTGAATGATTTTCCGATTTTCAAGTGGGCCCTGATCCAGGAAAGATTAAGAACCACTGGTGCAACGGTCACGTGTGGAGGTTTAAGAGGTCTCCTGAAGCCATTGAAGCAATTTAATGTAAAGAGGAAATTACTATTATTACATTCTATTTCCTGACCTACATCATAGCGACACACATTGAGTAGTTCAACAGAAAACATGCACTCTATCTCTCACACACACAAACACAAACCCCTTTTATCTCTCCTAGCCTCATTATCTCGGCCTTCTTCTCTCTTCCTTTCTCGCCACCCGACCCCCCCCCCCCCCCCCCCCCTCACCATCTCTTCTCGATTCCACTCTGTGTGTCTGACTCAGTTACAGTCTGTCTGTCTGTCTGTCACGCAACACAGGCACCTTCTGTCTGTCTTCTGACATGCTGCACAGATACCCCTTCAGTCCAACAAGCTGTCCGCTGCAGAGTCTGTGCGGGGTCAACATGTTTAACATCCCCCCTCCCCCCCGCCTGTCTTCCAACACCCTGTCTCTCTGCCACGCGGTATTTATGTTCACTGTGTATTAGAGTTTAGACAAGCCTCTTCTGGCTCGTCTGTTCTGCGCTTTGCTGTGGTGTACTGTGTTCATGTGTTCTGTGCTGAGCTGTTCTGTTGTTGTCAGGATTTCAAATCTCTCTCAGCTTTCTTTAAAATGGTAAATGGTGCATTTATATAGCGCTTTTATCCAAAGCGCTTTTACACAGATTGTGCATTACATTCACCCAGTCACACACACATTCATACACCGATGGCGGAGGAAACCATGCAAGGCAACCAACCTGCTCATCGGGAGCAATTAGGGGTTCAGTGTTTTGCTCAAGGACACTTCGACACTAACTCTGGGGGAGAGGCAAGGTTCCCAGTTCGATCCCGGGCCTCTCAGGCGCGCGCGCGCACGCACACACACACACACACACACACACACACACCTTTCCATCTCTAGAGGCTATTTAAAAGTCTGCACCCTCCTTCTGTAAGCCATACAGAACAGGCAGGTGAGGTGGAACAGAGGCAGGCCAAATTGACCCAGACCTTTTGAACATTCTCTGAGTTACAAATGTGGTTAAATTAACGCGAATAAAAATCGATCGGACGACTGAAGTTGATTCAGAACGCTGCTGCTCGAGTCCTCATTAAAACCAAGAAAGTGGAAAATATCGCTCCAGTTCTTAGATCTTTACACTGGCTCCCTGTACGTCAAATCATTGATTTAAAAATATTACTGTTGGTTTATACAGCATTGAATGATTTAAGGGCAAAATACATGCATGATCTTGTGCGATATCATGTACCAGCCAGGTTATCTGGGAAAGGTCTGCTTTCTGTTCCTAGAATCTAAACTAAACATGGAGAAGCAGCGTTCAGTTTTCACTCACCACATATCTGTAACAAACTCCCCCAAAAAAACTGCAGGTCTGCTACAACTTTCAGTGCTTTTAAATCACAGCTGGAAAACCTTTCTCTTTGCCGATGCCTTTTGAGATGTATCTACTTATTCTTCTGCACTATAATTGTCTCCGCCAGGCCGAAAGGCATGGCGAGAGAGTATGTTTTGCACCCTGTCCGCCCGTCCTTCCGTCCGTGTGTCATTCTGTCTCTGAACAGCTAATCTCCGGCACCGTTGGCTTGATCGCAGCGAAACTGTGCACACACACACTCCCTGGATGCCAGAGCAGAACCTCTGCCCCAGATCTTTCACATCTGCCTTTTATAGCGCCACCACGAGGCCGACTTCTGTACAACTTTTTCATATTAATCCTTCAGATTTTGTCCGAAAATCACACAAATCGGTACACGGTATCTCTATAGTCATGAGATCAAGACTGATCCTTTTGAATTTTCATATTCCATCCTGATTGACTAAGATTGACATCTACAGTTTGCAGGAGTGGCCCGTTTTGAACAAAATGCCTCAAATCATGATCGCAGTGTCCGATTACGGTGAAACTTTGCACCCACGTTCGCACTACGTTGAGGAACAAATGCCACCTTTTCAATATTGCCCTATTATAGCGCCACCAGGAGGCCGATTCTTGCAAAACATTTTTTTTTTTATATTACTCCTACAAATATTGTCCAAACATCAAGCAAATCGTTAACTAACCTACCTGGCCTGGCAGACCTGTGCTCCGAGGAGCACTTTTTTCTAGTCTTTCCATTAAATGTTTACTTGTTTTGTTTTTATTGTATTCAAATGTCCTTTTATATTGTGTTTTTTTTCTGTGTGCTGAATAGCACTTTCCTAAGAGATGACTTTGTAACTTTTACTGAATGCAAATGTCCTGTTATATGCTTAATGTTCTATGTCAAGCACATTAAATTGCCTTATTGTTGAAATGTGCTATAAAAGTAAACTTGCCATGCCTGAGGATTTCACTGTATTTGCTCATTCTCAGTCAGTGTGCTGTTGCCACTGACAATACAACAGTTGCAGCAACATCTGTTTAACCCATTTACACCTGAGTCTGACTCTGGAGATTATGTGGAGACATTTGAGTGAGTTTTGGACAAGATCTATAGGAGGAGGAGCAGCAACAACTGTCATGAAAAATCGAGTTAGGCGGAAATAGGCACGGTGACGGCCATGGAGTCATGGAGTTGCATCATGATCAAAGGAATTCTGTTTTTGATTGCACAACCAACAGTTGAAGAATAATGGGCTAAAAGGTAACGTGGGTTGGTATAGCACCACCATGAGGCCGATTTGAAGAATTCGGGGTGGAATAACTTCCTTTAACCACTGGCTGACTGCACAAGAAACGTGCCCTGATCGGTCCAGTAGCTTCCGAGATTAGCTCTGGACTCACAGACAGACAGACAGACAGACGCGTGGAGATAACAATCCAAGATAGGAAAGTTGAGCGCTAACACTCAATGGTAATACGAATAGCATGGCAGCATTTTTTGTCAAACTTTTCTCGAATGCAAAGTATAAAAATAAATCCCCTTCCATTACAAAAAAATACAAAGAAACTCCAAAAACTTCCATCCGCTCAGCTGTGTGTGTGTGTGTGTGTGTGCGTGCGTGCGTGCGTGCGTGCGTGCGTGCGTGCGTGCGTGCGTGCGTGCGTGCGTGCGTGCGTGCGTGCGACCTGGCACGATGCAACACAGCACTTTATAAATGAAAACCTGAGTCGATCTGTTGTGCGATCATGCTGTGCAGTGACATCATGCACTCAAGCAATCTCTGAATGTGGGCTGTGAAACTATTGTGGTGCCATCTACAGAGCCATCGAAGAGGTTTTCGCTAAACTCTCTGTACAGTAAAGCGGTGTCTACGAGACAGCTATTAAATTCTGGTATGGCTCAGGCCAGACAAAGGGATCACAGAAGAAAGAGTGAATCCTTGACTTTAGCATTTTCTCTTATTTATGTTTTTACAGTTTTTCTCCATAAGCCGTATTGCATTTTGGTGTCATTCTAAAACACAATACTTCATTTAATAGTTTGCATATGAAAGCTATAAAATCCTTCTAGCTTTCTAGTTTCATACAAAAGAAAAATGCAAATTATGTTCTTCTATTTGCTGTGCTGGGTCACAGACAGTATCAAAATAGCATTGTGCACTCAATTAAAAAGACTTTTGGGAAAGTTATTTGATGAAGGTTGTTTGTTAGTTCCTTGCAAATATTTTACATGAATATGTTGATGGTATGTGGCGATATTTTTAATGACTTACTTACTTTTCATATACTTTTCTTAGTGGGCAAGGCATTATTGCTTGTGGGTTGTTGGGCTGTTTTTCCCCCCCAAAGTAATATAAACAAAGACTTGTTTGCGTGTTTTTTAAGGACATTTTCAGATTCCAATGTTCCAAACAAATCAAAAAGCGGAGTGTCGCACTCAGAAATAAAAGTCACTTGTATTTTCTTTTATAGCTCAATATGACTCAGTGACATTGAGACATGAGATTCCAATGTTGGACATCGGCTCGAGACGTGCAATGTCTTAATAACAAATAACACACAATTTAACACAGCTGTAAAAGTGGTGTCTCTGTATGTCACACACACACACACACACACACACACACAGTCTCTCACACACACACACACACACACACACACACACACACACTCAGTACATATACTATAACATTTTTGGTTAAGTACAGTACTCACGGATATGTACTTAGTTACTGCACCCAAAGCAAGATAATCAAACAGGACAGAAGGGGGTTTTTCACTTTGTATTTGGAGTGTAAGAAATGTGCAGTGAGCAGCACCCGCTCCAAATCACCATTCACTGAAACTGCCATCTCTCTCCTATCATCCTCAGGGGAGTTCCTTCGCCTTTTGAACATTTCAAAGCACTGTTTTTGAGTTGATAGAACAGTGTCTTGGCCCTCAAGTCACCTCGTTTCTAAATGGTTCTCTTGTCACACCGTGGCTTTAACCATCTCGTTACAGTTCAGATAAAACAGACCGGTTTTCAACTTCACCCAGTTAACCATTTAAACCCAATATATTTATAGCTGACTGGAGACCCCCAGGGCTCTATACTAGGCCCCCTAATTCTTCCCATCGGCATTTTGTGATTTTGTGAAAAATAATCTACATGCTCACAACGAGGCGCGTTGGTGTGACGCGTTATTTTCGCTGAATGTTTGCCCCAGAATAAGGATCGCTAGGGTTCAAATGGGTTTAAAGTAATTTTAAACCATTACCATTGTTTTAATTTCTTGGTTTTTTTTTATTATCTTACAGCATGTGGACCATGTCACCTTATTTTCTTTAATAAGGTGCCCCACATCTGTTAACACTCTAGTGCTGCCCCATATATACCGCACCTGCTGTTGTATTTCTTAACCTGCACCTTATGTCTAACCAGTGGTGGAAAGTAACTAAGTACATTTACTTAATACTGTACTTAAGTACAATTTTGAGGTATTTATACTTTACTTGAGTATTTCCAATTTCCAATACTTTTACTTCTACTCCACTACATCTCAGAGGCAAAGATTGTACTTTTACTCCACTACATTTACTTGAAAACTTTAGTTACTAGTTACTTTTCAGATATAAACTATGATATAATGAAACACACATTAACCACTTTAGCCCTATTTTATACCTAGGCTATTTGAAAATAGCCGATCTACAAGCTCACAACGCGTCGCATCGCGACGCGTTGTGAGCTTGTAGATCTGCTATTTTCAAATATTTAGTACTTTTACTTTTGGTATTTTAAGTACATTTTGATACCAATACTTTTGTACTTCTATTCAAGTACATTTTGAATTCTGGACTTTTACTTGTAACAGAGTATTTTTATATTGCAGTATTGGTACTTTTACTTAAGTAAAGAATTTGAGCACTTTTTCCACCACTGTGTCTAACCTCACACATGCCGCCACTTTCTGCATCTCTCTGGATAGGAGAATCCCAAAAGCCTACTGCTGTGAACGGTGCACGGCTGGTTCTTACTTGATGACGGTTCCTTTGACGCCCCCAGCAGAGGTGAGCATGACCCTGGTGGTGAGGCTGACCCTCAGGTCCTCTTCCTCCAGACCCAGCAGCTCGGCACAGTACTCCACCGTCTGGCTACACTGGTTCTTTATGGTGCAGCCGCCTGGGAGGACAGAGGGAAACCATTAGTTCACTGGTCCTCAAACCTTTTTTTCATTTTAACCCATTGAGACCTGAAGCCGATTCTACATGTCTCCTAAATCTCAACAGTATTCTGAAAAACATATGTTTCTATATCAGTGGTGCTCAATCTTTTTCATGTCAAGGACCCCCAAAATTATATATATTTGGCCGCGGAGGCGCGGACCCCCATCAAAATATTTTGTTCCAGGGACCCCCAGAAGCAAAGATTTGAGTTAAAAATGTTCGCTTTAAAAATATATATATTCAGAATATTTGCACACATTTTCACGATTTTTCAAAAATAGCAGATATACAAGCTCATAGCGCGGTGCCGCGCTATGAGCTTGTATATCTGCTATTTTTGAATAGCCAAAGTGTAAAATAATGCTTTTTAGCTCAAATCAAAAAATGACACAGTTCCAGGTCTTAATGGGTTAAGGAGGAGTCCCATAACTCTGAGTTACGAACCTGTAACCTGTGCTTGAACCCCCCCTGATGGTCCCTGGACCCCACTTTAGTGTGATGCACTCACTGATCCTTCAAAGGCCAACTTAATATATAGTTCATCATAAAGATGAAGAGCGAAAATAGCCATTCAACAAGGTCACAGCGCATCACATCATAATGCACTGCGAGCTTGTAGATCTGCTATTTTCACATTATTTTCTTTTGTCAAAAATGGGGACACCAGTTTTAAAGTGGTTAAAGGCAATTAAGCTGGCAATAAGATGGTTGATAGTTAATACTATAATTGTTGTGTTATCGTGTACACAAATTTGGTTATACGTTATAATGACACATGATACATTAAATGGTACTGTATGTGATTCTACTGCAGAATGTCTGTGCATCAGCGGCGGACTGGCCATTTGGCGTACCGGGCGAATGCCCGGTGGGCCGCTGGGCCGCTGGGCCAGTGGGCCCCAAAAAAAAAATATATTTTTTTTTTTTGGGGGAAAAATATTTTCACTCCCGTTTTAGGATTATTACGGTCATTTCCGGGTCGCGCGGCCCAATTATTAGTTTCGTTAATGTTTGGGCTGGGATGCTTTCCAGCAGGGGCCTCAGTGCGGCTGCAGAGTTCATGTGCAGGGCTACGCTGAAGCACTGAAACCCCCCCCCCCCCCCCCCCCCCGTTGACAAATCCCCCCCCCCCCCGTTGACAAAACGGCCCAGGGGGTGGTGGGCCGGTTCGGACCAAAATGCCAGGGCTGAATTTTGGTCCCAGTCCGGCCCTGCTGTGCATAAACATAGAACTGGTGACTTGGCGACTATTTTCCTACTAAAGCAAATGCTCTGCCTTGGCAATTAGCATTTCGACTAAGCTGGCACTCCAACCAGCGCCAGAAAATCTATAGTTCCAGGAAGGTCGATCGATATCAAATCAATGAATGCCAGTACATGAGTCACTATAACCAGCACACATTCAACATATAACAAAGCCGTAGAGACCAACCTAGAGAACTTAATTATCGCTGATCTCTCCTGATTGATTTCCCCATTTTATTGTCTGCACACTTAAAATCCCCACGTTGGCGCTAAAGTCAGCACAGAACACAACCACTGACATGTTAAGCAGTTTAACCCAATCAAACTGAGTTCATAAACTCAATTATGAACAAACCACTTAAAGGGGAAATCCACCCATTTTCAATATTTAACTATGTCATTAATATAGCATAAAGGAGTTGTGTGGAAATAAGAAAAAAGTTCCCCCCTTTCTGTGTTGCCTTGAACTGGAGGATTGATTTTGGGTTTAACATTGCAAATTACAACATGATGAGTCATCATGTTGTAATTTGCAATGTTAAACCCACAACAAATAGTGAAAACAGCCTATCTACAAGTTCACAGTGAGTCACATTGTGAGCTTAAAGTTTGAGAAGATATCAGAAACATTGTTGCATTTTTCATTTCAGAAATTCTTTTGATAAATGTTTGAAAATCTTTTTCTTTTTTTTCTGT